>NC_079436.1:34410680-34565680 GCF_903798145.1 Danio aesculapii | reverse complement strand
GCTCCAGGCAGCGGATGATCAAGGAGATTGAAGACAGAGGATCGGGAATGTCCCCAAGCATCACACATGGGGATTTGGCCCCCGACATGATGTCATCCACAAAACTCAACATAGTTTCTGTAAAACAACAACAACATTTTGTTTAACTTGTACACTACAATATATAAATGGTCACACTCAGGTACATTCAGAAATACTCAGGTAGTCCATTCTGATCTCAATTTTTGTTTTAAAGTCTGGGTACACACTATAAGACTTTTTACATTTTGTAAGATTTTTTAAATATTAGAGAACACAAACATGGGGACAAGAAATAAATCCTAGATTTCACAGTTTGCTTCTATAGTTTGTGATGTGCCCAGTGGTGTAAAATGACATTACAAATACTCAAATTGGTCACACTTTACAATAAGGTTCATTAGTTAATGCTAATTAATGCTGTGTGTTAACATTAGTTAATGAAAATACAGTTGTTCATTGTTAGTTCATGTTAATTCACGGTACATTAACTAATGTTAACAAGCATAGACTTGGATGTAAATAATGCATTAGTAAATGTTCGATTATAATTAATTAATTTTTATTTTATTTATTTTATTTAAAATTATTTAATTTTATTTTATTTATATGTGAATGGCAAAATAATTTAACATTTAAAAACATCCTTAAAGAAAAACGGCTAAAAATCTCTTGAGACTTAAAAGTGACATTGGCATACAAATTAACATTTATGCTTGTTACGTTCCCCAACACAGCGTACTTTCAGGTTTTGTGTCTGCGTTTCTGTCTGTATGTTTCTTTTTATGATTTTTAAAATTATCTAAATTATTTAAATTATTTAAATGATCATTTATTCATTGTAAATGTTTTTCTTTCACTGTACAAATGTCTGTTGATTGTGCTTGTCTGTTTGCATTTTCTTTCAGCTTGCTTTCTGACTGGATATTATTCAGTTGCATTTGATAATCTCCGGCTTGTACACTATACATGTTTGTCCTTGGAGTTCCCCCCACACATCAGAATTTCTAGACGTAAAGATTAATTGTGTTGAATGTTTAGGATTTGCAATTGGAGCATCCCCAATGTTCCCCCAATGTTTAAAGCATATATATTTTATGTCTTATGTCATATTTTATGTCTTTTATGTCTTATGTCTATATTAAGGCATAAGACATAAAGACATATTTTATATTACGTGTGCCCAGACAAAGTCACCAATAATGTAAAAAATCCAGTTTCAATTTACTATAATCTTCTATGTGAAGCTGCTTTGACACAATCTACTGTATATTGTAAAAGCGCTACAGAAATAAAGATGAGTTGAATTGAATTGTATTGAATTTCAAGCTTCTTTAATCAATTTTGGTTAATGATATGTCATTAGCAGGGCCAGACAGAATCTGTGGATGTTTTATATAATTTTATATAATTTATAAAAAATAAATAAATTTGAATTTGTTCGGAATAATTTCCGTCTAGGAATTGTAACCTTTACATTGATTTCTATTTTTATACATACATATTTTATTTAAAGAGCCCTTATTATACAATAAAAAGGGTCATATTTTGGTTGTAAGGGTCTCCAACAACAGGCAGATATGCATACAAGGTCATAAAACACTTTTATTGTCTCATAATACGTATTTATTTTTAACTAAGTATCCCAGTGACTCCCATATGTATCGTTCAGCGATTAATTCGTTCCCAAACCCCTCCTTAGCACGATGCTAATCTGCACTGATTGGACCGATGACCCAGTTTTTTGCGATTGGTCGACAGCGTTCAGTGCGAGAGAAATGCCCACCACGGCTTTTCAGTATTGAAGTAGTCAGAGTGCATAGTGTATGCGTGAGCATACCTGTCAACACTCTCGTATTTCCCAGGAGTCGCCCGTATTTTAGACCCATCTAACATCACCCTCCCGATTTGTTATTTCTCCAGGAAATCCTTTTCGGATCCTTCCTTTAACAAACGGCCAACTAATTCCCTGTTGTAAGCATGTAGATTGCTGAAGCACTTGTTAGAGGGAACATAGCACTGGCTGGGGCTATAATGCTGAGGTATTTTTGCAAAAATAAACCTCAACCACTGATTCTTCACAGTTTCATCGTTTGTTCATCTGCACACTTCCAATGATTTCCAGCAGAGCACAGCGTTTTCACGACATGATTTAACCGACATCTGCTACAGTGTTCTCTTCAGTGTTGCCCGATGCTGCTGACTGATTCCACCAAAAACCGATCCAACAAGTTTTTACCCGCACAATCAAATTCAAAACCACCCAATCCAGCAACACTGGTTCTTTTCCTCCTTTTTCTTTTTCTTGCTATTGTGTTTGTGGGCAGGGCAGGGGGTTTAAAATTTTCCCGGGTTTGTGCGCGCACAAATGGGAGGGGCTTAAGTTTCGTATTGACGTCACGCCGAAACGTGTAAAGACTCGTTATCACGATGATTCATTTGAAGCACTAAGAGTCGACTCTGTTATAGATGAATCAATAGTTTTAAACACTGTGCACTTACAGATTTAAGCCTTAGCTTGAAATTTCTCTTCACTTACAGCTGTGTTACACACTGTATGCAAGCTCATTTTTAAAAAGCCATAATAGGGGCTCTTTAAGGTTTTAAATCAGTTAGAACCACTCGTTTGGTAAACAAATCTACAGTAGGTCTCTCATATAATCCATCCATTAAAAGACATAGAAAATATTACTTTGCAAATTTTATTGTCCAACAATTATCTAAACATTTCTATGTTATTTATTAATATAACAAATACATATTAAAAACTGAACAAAAATACATACATTTATATACAGATAATAAATTGAATGACAAGTTCATTCTGCTGTGGAGTTTTCTGCTGATTTCTGAGGGCGCAGATTCCATGCAGGCCTACTCATTAGAAGACAACCATGAGCCATCAGCAAAACAGCCAATCTTCTCAGGAAAGCCTCTGCAATGGGAAAACTTAACTATGTTTTTTGTACATGAGGATTTCCCTCAATCCAGCCTGACTCTGACCTGCTGCTATAAAAACAAGTGTCTCCCTTCTAGAAGCTTCTAGAGATGGAGACCCTGTGGTTTGGGCATTTCGATCGGAAGAGATGCTCGTGGTTTGATTTCACATAAGACGCGTGACTGTCAGCCATCTAAAACCATATAAAGAGCCCATACAGAAATCTCCGGTGAGCCTGATGTACTTTGCCGTTCCTATTAAGAAGCGGACGGGACAACTGTTTGCCCAGCTGTCCTGCATGCGTCACAGGACATGAGCATGGGGGCCTCGTGTGCCTTTCACAGCAAAGAGAAAACTCCCGCCTGGGGATGGGGAAGCTTTTAAAAGCAGTGGTCGCCCTGCTTGTCTTCCTGGAGGCCTCCTCTTCAAAAAATACCAGTGAACATGATGCCAGGATAAACGTGGAGGGGAAAAGTGTGTGTGTGTGCGTGATTATGTGCTTGCTGTCACCAGTAAGTATTTACAGTGCTTGCGGAGAAGAACATGTGCTAGGATATTAATGAAAAGTGACATTGTGAGGGACTGAAGCACTTCGGGTCATATTTATCCAGTCATATATAGTTCTGCAAACTCCAGCACCTCTGTTTAATGTTTTTAAGGTGAAATGTTGTAAAAGGGTAATCCAACTTTGATGTGTGTGGAAAATTTCGCAAGCGTGCTTTTATGAGATATTAAATCGCTTGTCGTTTATGATGTGAGGAACACATGAGCGTTTTAAGATTATTTACGTTCGGGAAAAATACTGAATGGGAAAAGTGATGTAGGAAGTTCCTTAGCCATTCACTTTATAGAGTGGAGGAACTATGACGTCACCTTGTAGGCTAATCGACTGCTAGCATAAAACTGGTTCCCTCAATAAATTCCCTATAGAATTTTCCCATAGGCTTTTCGAAGTTTGCAAATAATAAGCTCTGTGTTCAAACACTGTTCATTACACTTACACACTTTGTCCAGCCAGATAATCCTCACATGAAAATACAACTTTTCGCACTTTTGGATCTTAAATGCAAACGCAAGAATTGAAAAGCTAGCATTAGGCTATAAACAGACTACAGTGTCTTCGGGCGCTCGCCTGTGACGTCAGCACCACCCTGCTGCAGACAACTTTTCAAGCTTATTTTTAGAAATATGGTCTATGACAAACATTTAATCTCTCGGTTTATTACATTATAATCCACGCGATATATTATAAACAAATAAATATGCAAAACACATCTGTATAGACCCACGTGCCTTTTGAATAGTTTTTTTAATGTGCTTTATGGTTGTTGTAAAAGTGTTTGTATAAATGTGCCTACATAGTATTATCATAGTGCTCGCGTGCACACAGCCTGCTTACCTTAGTAACAGACAACAGAAATGAGGTGTGAGGGACAAGTCTATATGCCTGCAGGTTCCATCATGGACACAGAACAACATTCAGTATTCTTTTTTTTGTCACGAAGTACAGCAAAAAGCAGCCTATACAGTCACATATGCTATCAATTTTAAGGAGGAGTGTAAATATTGCAGTTATGACAGAGTTAAATGTGTTCAGGTGAAGAAAACAAATGACGAAAAATCAATTGATCACGTTAAAGTGACAGTTAATATGTATGTATTTTTACACATTTATTTACACGTTTGCATTACTGAGCGCAGGAAAGAGACAGGCTGCACTGCTAAGCAGTATCTCCATAATATCTTTTAGTTAAAATAAAAGATCAACAAATCAATCTGGCTTAAGTCTTTCCAAGTGAAGGCACAACCTACACACAATATGAATTCCCAATTAGAAAATATTACAAACTATAAAATACTATTCATGAAAATACTTAAAACACAGACAAATCCAAATGCACGACGCAAGCGGGCTACGTTCCACACCAGTTCAGCTCGATGACATATAATGTCTCCGATACCGCCTGTAGTCCCATTTAGTAACTTGATAGCAACCGACTTTTTAAAGAACCTAACCAAATAAAAAAATCAAGAGTGTGATGTAACTGATGTGTTTTATGTCATAGAATAAAACGTGAAAGATCTTGAGTTTGTGTTAGCCATGAACCTTATTTAAGCGATTTAACCGAAATCCCATTCAAAACACCTATTGACTTTGGGACAAGGGAACCGTAACCGTAAAATGCTAAAGATGATCTCCCTCAGTCATCTTTCAATCAAGCAAGTTTCTCGTGTCAGCCCAATGGTTGTTTGGCAACATCACCAACCAGAGCGAGAGGTGGCAGTAACGCATCAAAAACTTTGTTATCGACCACTGTAAAACAGAAAGAAGAAGAAACTGTCATTCTTCTAATGTAGAAATTTCTTCATTACTGATCGCCAAAGCTGTTTCAGTAACCGAAGAGGTCTCCGGTGCACAGAAATGCACAATAGGTGGTTGGCGCTGACAAGCAGTTCTACACGCGGTGTGTTTGGCAACCCCCCATATGGGAGTCCAGGGTCGTAACACCCATTGTCGCTATCGTTAGCTTAAAAGATTTCCGGCATCAACAGCAGTAGGCGTCACTGTCATTTCCTGACACAGGCTTGACCCAAACGCAATTCGGATTCCTTGGCCACAGCCACACTTTCCCATTTTAGCCGACAACCTAGGCTAACGACTATCTTGTTCTGTACCTCACCTCAAGATACCATAGTAACGGGTGCGCATGCTTTCGCGCTTTCTGCTATGACGTGGAGCGTGAGGTGCACTCAAAGCTACGCTGCATGAATTTTTAATTAGCCTACATTAGTAAGTTAATTTTGTTACGATATGAACTTAATCCTAGGAAAGACAAAAATAAATAAATAAAATTAAGACCTTTGTAATGAAATTCAAGACTTTGTATAGCAAATTCAAGGCTATTAAGGCCTTAATTTGAGATGATCAAATTTAAGACTTTTTCAATGCTTTTAAGACCCTGCGGGTTCTATGACGTGGCATCTTTGAGTTTTCAGAATTAATTCATGGAAAAGACTTAGTTCAAACCAATCAACAGTCTTCGGATCTATACAATGCATTTTGATGAAGTTGTACCTCATTCATCAACAGAGCACCTATTGTGAATGAGGTGCAACAGCATTGATATGCATGATATACTGTAGCTTTGTAAACTGTTTTTACCTGTTACAGTGTTCAGAGAAACGCCATGTTGTGTTGCCAACCATAATTAAAACAAGTGGAAAAAGAAGAATTGTTCGGAGACATGGGTCGTCAGTGTTGCGCTTATAAATGACCTGCAACGAAGGTTTTGTTTTAATTTTTCCTGCGATGAGAGCACCGATTGCATGTGGACATGTGTTGATTACAGTGGTCTGCTAACACGTGACAAATATGTTTGTAAGGAACTTTTTTACCCCAAAGCTTTTTGCATATGGAAATGGTGAAATCCAGATTTGCCACTTGCCTCCTTTTCAAAAAGACGCGACTCCAGTCCATGTTGATTGTCCTGTCTCTATAGATTTGGTAAGTGTGTGATCAATGTTCTTTGTTTATGTTTGTTCAGATAACAAAGTTAATTAGTATTGTCAGCAGTACTCTTTCAGTTTTTAAAGACATACCTTAGTCAAAATGATTTAGTTATTAAGTTTACAGTATGTTAATATCACTACAATATTATGGACTGAAAGATCTACTGTAAATGCTGCTCTCTAAATGTAAACATCTTAATCAAACTATTACCGTTGTGTAGAATTTTTGCCACATTTTGTGACAGGATAGGATCTGCACCTACCGAGTCTCTGCATCTACTGAGAAATGTGGAAGTTTTTTTTTTCTCCCATTCGGCATGCAGTATCAAAAATTCCATTAAAACTACACTCTTCTAGCAGTTCCTCGCATCCAATATCTCGTTAGTCAGGGGAGGCATGCATAAAATGTTCCTGAATAAAAGTGAAAGTGCCAAATTGCAGTTAAAGTTGACAAATTAAAAATAAAATACACCCAAAATTACATGAAGGGTCATGACCCTTTAAGTGACTTTGGCTTGGTTGTTGGTGGCAGACAGGTTGATCTGAGTATTTCATAAGCCATTGGTCTGCTGAGATTCTCATGCATAACCATCTCTAGGATATGCAGATAAAGGTCTGAAAACATCCACTGAGTGAAAATGTGTTGTTGATCCCAGAGGTCAATAGTGCAAACAAACAGAAAAAACCCACTTGTTACAACCAAGGTCTGCTGCACAGCATCTCTGAAGACTACACATCTACAAAAGCACACTCCTAACTCCAGTCAGTAAGAACATGGAAACTGAGGCTACTATTCACATAGGATTTCCAAAAATACACAATAAGAGACTGAAGAAAGGTTGCCTCGTCTCATGAGTATCAACTTCTGCCAAAACATTAAAATGGTGGAGTCACTATTGGGTGTAAACAACATTAAAGCATTGATCCGTCCTGACTTATATCAAGAATTCAGGAGGTGGCTGATGTAATGTGTGGGAGATTTTCTGTCTTAGTACCAACTGAACATTATTTAACAGCATAGTCTACCTGAGCACCGTTTCAGACAGTGTCCATCCCTTTATGTTGTCTGCGTTATAATAAACCCCTCCAAAAAAGAGGCACTTTTTTGTAACCTCAGATTTGAAAGTGTACCTTTTAGGTTCGTGCACATGACAGTAATCATAGAAAAAAAGAAAAAAATGTAATATATGCTAAAGAAATTCTATTGCAACTGAAGAGAGAACAGAACCATTTATGGGGGTATTGGGTCAGTACGGACCTTTAAAATGTAACGAATGAGGAAGTAAATAACATCATGGACCCGGTACTGGGTCCCAGAGTTTAGGAGGGTTATTTGTTAAAAATAAATAAGTTAACTTAACTCCGTATTGTCCCAACATAAATTGATTGTGAGCAACCCAACATTTTGTACACTGTATGTAACCTGCATCAAAAATCCCCATCACATGGCTCTATACTTGATTCTGATTGGTTAATCATGACATTCTGAGGTTTGTTATTCCTCAATACTAGCAGTTAATACATCTTGCCTGTTTTATATCCACTTTATATGCTGTTCAACATTCATTTAAACTTTAATTTCAACATTACTTCATGTATAAAAAAGGGTTTTCAAGCATGATGTTTAATTAAAGAGCTAGTAAAATATTTGATCTCAGTGGCATAATGTACATGTAGCCAGTTGTTATTGCAGAACAGCTGCTGATAAGCATGCTGGGTATTGTTCTGCAATAACAGTGGCTGGCCAGTTGGCATTTCTGTGTGGAGTTTGCTCTCTCCGTATTGGCATGGGCTTTCTTCCGGGTGCTCCCGTTTACCCCACAGTCTAAAGACATGCGCTACATGTGAATTTATGTAAGCTAAATTGGCCATAGTGTATGTGTGTGTGTGTATGGGTGTTTCCCAATACTGCGTAAAACATATGCCGGAATAGTTGGTGGTTCATTCCTCTTTGGCGACCTCTGAAATAGAGACGAAGCTCAGGGAAAATTAATGAATTAATGGAAAATACTTTTATTGAACACAATTATTAGAGCAAAATAGTATTTATTGAATAATTACATTTAGGAAAAAAATAAACAAAACACACCAGGTCCTATAAAGGTTCTAATAAGTTGCGAAAAAAATGCATTGACAGGTTTCAATAGATACACCATTAAAATCTACAGAAATGACAAAAGACCACAGACTTTTTTATTATATTTGGGGCCTTTTCTTGACACATTAAGTCTGTTAGACTTTAATGCTTGATTATTTCATATAACAATTGTTATTTGTTACTTTCTCTTATTTTATGTTATTTTTTACTTCAATGTTTTATCACATTTTTAAATGTAATATATTTTTATGGGTAACACTTTATTTTGATGGTCCATTTGAGCATTAGTAGACTGTCTACTTAATATCTTCTGAAACTGCTCCTTCAACAGACATTTAACTGACTATAAGAAACTTTGCAAGTACATGTCAACTTACACTAACAGTCTACTTATAATCTAATGAGAATTAGTTGGCATGTAGATTCAATGTAGCTTAAAGTCAACAAACAGACCATGAAAAAGTGTGACCTTTTTCTGAATAATTTTGGAACATTATTATATATATATTAATAATATTAATATATATATATATATATATATATATATATATATATATATATATATATATATATATATATATATATATATATATATATATATATATATACATATATATATATATATATATATATATACATATATATATATATATATATATACATATATATATATATATATATACATATATATATATATATATATATATATATATATACATATATATATATATATATATATATATATATATATATATATATATATATATATATATATATATATATATATATATATATATATATATATATATATATATATATAATTTTTATTTACTATTACAATCAACCAATGCGACTATCTTTATGTAACATCAATATGGGAAATGTTTTGACAAAATTTGTGACAATTACACCATGTATGGATGGGTGGTGGGGGTTGTTTATTTAGTTTTTTTAATTATTATTGTTATTATTATTTTTTATTTTGCCAATTGTTTTAAAAAAATGATACTCTTTGTATTCTTACAATCTTAATGTTATGTATAGTTTAAAAAACCATACTTATAAAAAAATATTGATTGAGGAACATTTAATGAAATTATTATTTATTAAAATATTTACTTTATGCAAAAAAAGAAAAGGAAAAAATTTATTGAAATATGAAAATTGCAGCTTTGTCATGGCAGGAATAATTGCTATTTTCAAATCTATTTTTCTATAGATTCAGTTTGACCTTGGAATCAATGTATTTCTTAGATGAAGCACTGAAGTGGAAATTTTAGGACAGGAAATTTATAATAATAACAATTTAATTTAATAAAAAATAGTTCTTTGGATAGGAAGATAAATCTTACATCTTGCTCTGAAGTTACATTATGTTGACTGCACTAACTGTATCAGTAGAAGAGTTCAGTATCCTTTTTTCTTTTCTATTAAAGCTAATATAAAACTTTATTTTCTCATGTTTATTCCCTCCATTTTAAATGCCGTCATTGTCTGGCATGCAAACTTAGTTCCCTACAGCAAAAAGTCTGTAGAAAAAAGGCTTCCAATAAAACGTCCATATAACTAAAGCCATCAGTAACTGAGTGCAGGGTTTCCATAAGACACTGCAGCAAATGTGTTCTTTGACACTTTAACTCTCTTTGACAAATGTGAATGTGAAAATAATAATAAACCAAATAAAAAAATAATAATAAAATAAAAATACCTATCAAGACATCCCCACCTCTTTATCAATCTAAAGCTCTTTCTGACAATGGTTACAACACAGGTGTCTGGAAAATATGGCCGAATTTATGCTCTTTCATCATGTTCCATCCTCATGCCTCAATCCCATTTTTCAAGGGGAAAGACCAAGGTTGACATGACCACACTATGATGCCTGGCTGCCCTCTGTTCAACTTTCATGGGCTTTGACCAAAAACCCTCTCTGATTCTCATTACAGCAGGCATTAGGTTCCCAACCTATCCAAGAGAACTTGCAAGATATTTTGAGGAGATCCACCCATTACATTAACACTAGAACTACCGAGGTGATCATTTTGATCGGTTTTTAAATTTTATAATGTAATAACTTTGTTCAAATAAAACCCATATAACTATAATACCATGACTTTTTCTAAATTTCTTTGTAGCTTTGCTATTTTAAAAGTGCAGTAGGTGATCTGCCAAAATGCTACGTGTTAGCATAATATCTTTGAAACACTGCACCCCCCGCCCCCCTGCTGTCCAAAGCCACGCCTACTAAAATTATGAATGCGCACCCTAAATATGACAGTAGATAACTCACTAGATCATGTCACTCGCCAGTTAGAAAACTTTATAGTACTTTATAATACTACAATTCTGAATAAAAAACTGTATTATGCCACGTTTTCACTTGTGTAGCAAGCAAAACTTGTCATAATGTGCAATATTTCATGCATGCAAGGATCGCTGGTCTCACTCTCTCACGTACTTTGTCCTAAAGTGCTACTGTTTGCTTAGTGGTTGGCTGGTGGGGTGCAGGAATTACTACTAAGTCATCCTTACATGCTATTCCAGACCAAATATTCAAAGTAGCATGGTAAACAATACACAGTAGGGACCACATCACAGGTTGTCATTGTTCAAAAATGAATCAATGTGAATATAAAACTAACTTCAGCTAAGTAAAGCAGGCTAGGCAGAATAGCGCTATTTACTTTTGTTTTGTTGTTAAACTAAATAAAAATCTACATTATCGATCCTGTAAAAGGTCCCTTATGAAATTGAAAATAGTCTTTTGGCGGAAGATTTCAGTGGCTGAACAACACTTCTGTGCATATAACCCATTCGTAAAACAACAAAATCTACATCAGCTTTGCGTGACTAAAATAGTTTTAAAACAGAACATTACCTGTCTAAAAGAAATATTTCACCCATGGTGTCATCCTTCCTCCAGCGTGCAGCTGACTTGATCCAGCATTTGTTTTTACCGCTGTCACTCTCATGTCCACGTAAACGCGGTGTGTCTCCATGCAGAAATGGCTGATCTGCGTGAACGGGTGTGCAGATGTACAAAAAATCTACATTTGTTGACAGACAGTTTGGGCTACTTATCAGAATTATGGGAATTATCGGCCCAACAAATTTTAATTTGATCTTTTAGTCTTATGCCTTACCTTTTTTTTAATCATTACTATTGGAATGTGAAGAGACTTTCAACCAGCACGACAAAAATGTTTCTGAAGACAATCACTTATTGCACCTTTAAGTAAAGACGACAAGAAACATAAATGAAAATTGTCCTTGTCCTTTTTTCCTCTATCATGACATACTGTACATCAAACTGAAATGGTTTCTAAAATGAGAAATAAATGTAGGGCGGTGCATGATTTTGTTCTTTGGGAACAGAGGCCCAAGTGCATTTGTGAGAAAATCTGCCTGAATGCATTTGTGAGAAAATCAAAAAAAGAAAATCTAATGAATCTCAGAAAAGGACGACTGTCTCGTAATCATAACGAACAGATATGCAGCTGATTGCATTAGATTTTTTATTTGTTCAAGTTTTACATGCAGATAGACTGCAATTATTTGAGAAATTTGATTTATATGATTTACACTATTTAACATTTAACACTACTGGGTTTTTGCTCAAATTCAAAGCTCAAAGCTTTTGCTTTCAGTTTGCTTGTGAATCAAGGGATTGTTTGCAAAGCAGATCATGTTTGTTTGCAAAATGCTGGATTTGATTGTAAAGTATTGGCACAGATTTCACTCCATATGTGATGTCAGCTGCTAGTGAAAAATCCGGTAAACCTTTGAATCCCATGTAAACATGGTTTTACTGATTTGCATGTAAACACACAAAGACGATTTATGAAATAATCTTTTTTTTTTTTAGAGTTGTCCATTTATTATGTGCATGTAAATGCACAAATATTCTAACTTTTTACAACCCAATGTAAGAATGTTGGATTGCCCCATTATTTTCAGTAAATACATAGTGTATTGCGTACAGAGCAAACAGGTCTGTGGATGATGCAGTAAATATGGGACTACATTACGTTCTGCAACACCTAGACAGACCAGGGACCTATGTGAGGATCTTGTTTGTTGACTTCAGCTCGGTGTTTAACACTATCATCCCAAAACTTCTCCTGCCTAAATTAACTCAGCTTTCTGTGCCCACCTCTGTCTGTCAGTGGATCAACAGCTTCCTAACGGACAGGCAGCAGCTGGTGAAGCTGGGAAAATTCTCATTCAATATCCGCACAATCAGCACTGGTGCCCCCCAGGGGTGTGTCCTCTCCCCACTGCTCTTCTCCCTGTACACGAATGACTGCACATCAAAAGACTCCTCTGTGAAGTTCTTGAAGTTTGCAGACGACACCACACTTATCGGCCTCATTCAGGACGGTGATGAGTCTGCTTACAGACAGGAGGTTAAGGAGTTGGCTGTCTGGTGCAGTCACAACAACCTGGAGCTCAACACGCTCAAAACAGTGGAGATGATAGTGGACTTCAGGAGAAACCCCCCTGCTCTCCCCCCACTCAGAACAGAACCGCCAGACACAGAAACAGTTTCTTCCCTCAGGCAATCCATCTCATGAACACTTGATGATAATAATTGTGGAACCAACATCACTACTTGCCATACACTTTTATACACATATACACTTATTTAACAACACACTTTACATGCCAATTTGCACATAACAGCTGCACATATAACGTTGTATATAGTAATAAACACGTACTGTACATACACTTGTCAATCTGTATATTTGCACTCACTACTTCTATTTTTTTTAAAATATATTTATTATCTGTTTTTTGTCCTGTCTCTGTTATCCTGTTGCACTGTAGAAGCTTTGTCACGAAAACAAATTCCTCGTATGTGTGAACATACCTGGCAATAAAGCTCTTTCTGATTCTGATTCTGATTCTGGTGTAGAAAATACTGTTTATGGATCACAAATGGTCCAAAACTTGTTGTTTGTTCACATACAACTTTTCTATTTTCAAAAGTTGGTCTAAATATTCATGGATTGGAAAAGAGGTAAACTTGTCAAAAGTTCTTCAGATCCACATGCCAGACATGTGATCGTGTGAGATCAGTAGATAAAGGTATATTAATGTCAGTTCTTGGTAAGCTAAATAGTTTTAAAAAAAGAAAGCTATTTAGCTTGCTTGTGTATGCCTGCTTTTCTGCATGCAGAAAGTAATACATGCATATGGTGTGATTTGCATTACACTGATGGGAGATAAACTGAACTGAAGTTCAACATTGACATTTAGACTAAACTAAATTAACTATTAACTAGTTGCTACACCAGCATTCTACACTCATCTCCTCTCTGTTTGAACTGCTGGAACGTTCCACAATTTAAAGTATATTGTGTCTTTAGTCTTTTTAGACTTTTTTCTTCATCCTAATCTGCTTCATCTCAATCTAGATTGTAAAAAGTGCTATAGAAATAAAGACTAACTGAATTGAAAAAATATGGTGTGTGACTATATGTTTGGGAATACCCTGTTCTAGTATGACCCCATTCATGGATTGAAAAACGTGAAATATTATTATATTTTGATTTATCTGGAAAAAACATTAAACTTAAAAGCATTTATTGTTATAAACAGATGTTGGTATGACCAAAAGATACAGAGTGCATAAAATTTTCATTGGTTCAAGGTTCTCTCAACATGCGAGCCAAAGACAACATTTCTCAATCCCCTTCTACATTCAACCTGAGAAAAATCAATTCCTTGATGTATGTATCAGATTTGTACATTACTACAACAAGATAAATCAACTGTGGATCAAAAGTGAACATAAACTCTGACCAAAATACATGTGCCAATGGTAAATATTGCGTACAAAAATATTTATTTCACCTATGAAATACTGAGGATTTCATTAAAAAAACATACAGAAGAAATAGCTGTGAAGTGGATTCATGTGAGCTGTTAGTGTTTTGAGCCTAAAGCTTTCCACAATGTCTGCCATATGTCTCCCCTAAACTAATTTGTTGCTGCTTACACACATAGACATGACCGTTTCTCCCCTGCGGTGAAGTAGGAAGCTGAAATGTGCTCAAAACATGCCATAGCAGAGGACAGAGAGAAAGCATGAAGAGAAAGACAGAGAGAGGCAGGCCGAAAGAAATGAAGGAAGGAATGAAGAAACTGAGAAAAGAGATGTTAAAGATTTAGGGAAGTATAGGAAAAGCAGGAGGGTAGAAGCAAGAACAGGAGGGAAAGGTGAGAAAAATTAGGCAATTAGAAAGAAAGAAGGAAAGAAAGAGAAAGAAAGAAAAAAAGAACAAAGAAAGAAAGAAAGTAAAGAGAAAGAGAGAGAGAGAGTGAGAGAGACAGAGAGAGAGAGAGAGAGAGAGAGAAAGAAAGAAAGAAAGAAAGACAAGCAAGAAAATAATGGAGAAACAAAAATGGAGAAAAGGAAAGAAGTAAATTTCTCTGACGCTTGGTGACATTTAAAAAAAAATTAATGTAAATTAAATTAAATGACGTTTATATGACCACACAAAAATGAGAAGAAAATAAAAGAAAAAAACAAAATAAAACAAAAATGTTACATTCCATGCGTGTTTGGTGTACATTGTTTCTTTCATTCAGTGTCAGATTAACTGATTTGTTCTTTGGTTAGTGAATATTATGATTTTGTATATGATTCTGTGTGAAATATATGCTGACATCTATCTTAGAATTTCAGTTTTATGTGCCCTGTTTAAAGGCAAGTGCGTGCAGGTGTTTTGAGCTGCTTAAGAACGACTTTTGTAATTCTTTGTTTATCTAAATATTTTAACCCAGGCTCATTCTGAATACGTACCCCTGTATACATGTCTGGAGAGCGCAAAATACATCCCAGGGGGTAAATTTTTTTTGAAGTTTTTGTTTTCGCGAATCCACCAGAGGTCGCTGTGTATGCTTTTTGAGATCTCAAATTTCTCTCGTGTGCATCATTTTCGCTTGATCTTCTCACGTGTATCCACCAGAGGCCGCTGTCGACTGACTGCCCGACCGATCTCACCCTGCATGTGTTCCCTAAACCCAACCAATAGTGTTTTATTAAAGTAATCCAGAAAAATTGCCTGATTTTTCCCACGTTTTCAGATCTTACCACATTCTCACCCTGTCATTTACTTATTTTATTTTTTTGCCTTTCGTTTTTTTTACCTGGTTTCTGGAACCCTTCTTTACCAAACTCAAACCCCGTCATCACGGTAAACTCCCATCTGCATCTTAAGTCCGCCGACATACGTGGCGAGCCACTGGGTAAACTGGTAACAGCGGAAAAACCCTCCACATGGAGGTAAGAAGTCAGCTGTTAAGCGCGGAAAGGAATGGCATCATACTGCCCCATAGCGTTTGTTTTAAAGACAAAATACATACTTCTGGGTACATAATTTGCAATCTCCAGAAATGTTTATAGGTCTACATAGCAAAAAAAAACACAAAAAAAACAGAATCCGTAGTGTTCGTTTGAAAGACAAAATGCAGCCATACGTACCTCTTGCTACATAATTCGTGCTCTCCAGAAATGTATACAGGGGTACATATTCACAGTAAGCTGGGTTGAAATATTTGATATTTTGTTCTTTCTTTTGTTTTTGGTATTAGAACAGCTTGTGATTTTGTTAGAGATTGCTTGGAGAGTTTTGCAACCTTTTGTTTATTTACTGTTTTTACACTGTTAACCCTAGCTGTAGATTATGTAACTTTAAAATATTATTTTATAGATTATATAACTTTAAAATAGCCATTGTCTTGTTGTAATGAATAGAGATAGTATTTTACTATAAAATGAGTAGCATTTGTATGAAATTGTGTAGTGCAAAGAATAAATCACAGTGCACATTAGTAACTGTGACAATAAATGAGTGTGCGCAACAAACAACTGTATAAGTCCAAAATGAGATAACCATGTGACATTAATTGTATACGTGAACAAAAACAGTTTGGGAATATTTTTGTGCAACCAAGAGTCTGCATTTTAAACATTAAAATAGCGTTACACGCAATAAAAAAAAAAGTTTATGTCCACTAACAACAATGGAGATGTCGCTTGCTGTCATGTCTGTTTCGGACGTCAAAAGGCACATTCTCTGCAAAAAAAGGAGAGCCATCATGGACAAATGGAAGAATAAAGTAAGAAAGACTTTGAGGGATGCTGGAAAATGATATTTAAATCAAAGAGGAGAACAAAAACCAGGGAAAAGTCCACCGAGTGGAAGAACCGTATATATGTGATGTGATCTCCGTCTCTCAGAATGCACAGAGGAGTGCTAAACAGCACCAAAACAGTTACGCTACCAAAATAAACCACACACCACATATAATAAAGTTGTATCAATGCATTTTCCCCGCCACTCCTGTGTAAACTACGGCAAGCTGAGTTTATTTGTTTATATTTTTATTTATATCGTGAGATGGCGGAGCGCGAAAACAAGTAGTATATACACAGGTGCGCTGTGCCAGCTTTTCTAATAAACAACAATATATTGCCATGAGGGTATATTTATTGATGTATTTATTTATTTTATTGTTAATAATTGATTGTAATTGACTGTACTGTAAGGTATATGTATTGTACACTGTTCACACTGTATTTTGTATTTTCTGTTTTTAAATAATAATAATAATAATAATAATAATAATAATAATAATAATAATAATAATAATAATAATAATAATAATAATAATAATAATAATAATAATAATAATAATAATAATAAACTTAAAATAAATGCTTAATATTAACCTGAAGTTTCTATTACTGTATTAAAACTAAGATAAAGCAATCAGATCTTTAGTGGTTTAAAGTGAGATGATGAATTGAAATTATACTGTTCTTCCACACTTGAAAAATAGAAATCATTATTATTATCAGTATTTTTAATACTGACACTGAAAAATGTTATCTCCTCAGAATTAAGAAGCTTTTGTTGTCTATCTTCAAGTAAATTAAAATTTATAATATAATGTTCACAATCCAAATGAAAAAATCTTATTACTCACAATTTGAAATTATAGGCTTATATGGTTCTTTGTCTAAAGGCCTCAAATGATATTACTGTTCAATAATTACTGTCCCATTTACTCTGATGCTTTATGTTACTATTAAAGAAAAGGAGGAGCTCCTTTCTCACTCACTGATTCAGACGCTTCTGCTTCTCATGTAGCACGTTCACTGTTATAAATTATGATATTGTCTCATTCATTTATTCTTAAAAAAAATTACTGCTTCATATAAAGTTTATTTCCAAGTAGACCACGTCTCGCATGTTCACATATGTTCAAAAGTCCACAGCGAAGATGAAAATGGATCGGTTTCTGAAGCAAACACTCCACACAAGCCAGGTGTGAAAATGCCCTCAGAGATCAGCCTGAGCTTGACCACACATTTCGAAGATCTTTCGTTCCTGTTCAACAGGTAAACATTTCAATTGAACAAGCCCAAATCCATCGCAGGAGTAGGTCAGCATCCAAAGACCTGGAGGTTTTACCAGTTCAATTAAACAGAAACGCTCTGGTACCAAACACACGTGGCAACCCCGCAAAATAATCCACAAAAAACATCTGGCCTTCGTTGTCTACTTTGAGGAACACAAAGCGAGCGATGGATAACGGTTTGTAATGTATCAATTCTTGGCACTTCCTCCCCAAAAATGATTAACAGACTCGATCTCCCACGTGGAACATATTGTTTTCTTTGACGAAAAGAGCATATAAAAGGTTAATTGTAGCAGAGGAAAAGAGGGTGTTAGCGCTACACAGAGTTTACTTGGAAAACCAAAGCTCTTTAATCTGCTTTTTCATGCAAAGAGCTTTTGCTATAGACATTGTACTCGCAATCTACGTCATCGCGCTGCTAAGAGCATATCTGCCTTTCAGCTTCGATTAAACTGTGAGACATGCTCTTTCCTGCAGTTTGATGTAATCCCGCACTTGACAGCAGCTAACAGGTGATAACATTTAGACTTCATGTGCTGTAAAGGTAAGAAAATTGCCTGGGAGACTAGTTTATGTTCTGAACGTGACTAAAGGCCGACCACACCAAACAACAGAATGAGAAAATATAATTGAAAGCTCTCACACAGAATAGATTTCAAAACATAAGGCGGCCCAAAACCACATAGAGTACACACAATAAACAGATGAACATATGATAATCATGAATACTATTGATAAAAGCGCTCAGTTTCTCTAGATTTACTGGATTTAGTAGGGTTGGGTTTGAGTCAAATATTAATATTAATTGTATCTGTATTTTAAAAAATAAATCTAATTTATTTATTTACAGTGCTCAGCATATATAGGAGTACATCCCCCACAAATCTCTCATTTATACAATTTTTTTCTATATGCTTTACATTATATTTGTGCATATACATTAGTTTAGTCAGTACTGAAGCCAAATCTGGAGCTTATCTAACAAAATTGTCTCATTCATTTATTCTTAAAAAAAATTTAAGATAATAATGGTTAAAAAATTATAGCTCAAATGTATATGTTAAAAAATCTTAAATAAAATTTTCAAAAAAAGCAAAAATCTAGAGAAGCAAAAAATATATGTACACTTTTGTTGAAATTTTGTAGTTTGTAAATTTTTTTGCAATATTTTGCATGAATTTAAATGTATTATCTTTCCATTTCTAAAGATGTTCTGTGAATAAACATTTATTTTAATAAATATCTCTGTTTAATAAATCAGTTTTGTTTAAACGCACCAATATATATTACCTATATACACTGTAAAATGGATAAAAATATATTTATTTTCAAAATGTGGTGTACTCATTTATGCTGAGCACTTTATTTATTTATTTATTTATTTATTTATTTATTTATTTATTTATTTATTTATTTATTTATTTATTTATTATCAAAATACCAAATTATATGTTGTGGTTGAAATTAAAGGTTATTCCACCAAATATTGTTTTCGTAACACTTCTAGAGGGTGTTGCTTTTACTAAAATTAATATAAAATTCCAAAAAGAGGGCACTTTTTTTGCAATCTTATGCCAGATATAAATAACAACATTATTATTTTAAACTGGGAAGTATATTCATCAGTAATTTAGGAATAATAAAAATAATAATAAAATATTAGAATAATAAAAATACATTTAACCCCAAAAATATTTGTTTTATTTAAATGTTGTTTTGCATAAATAACACTGTTTTTAAAGACATTTTATATTCATTTTTACATGACAAAATACCAAGGTTTTTACTTCAGAAGCATTAGAAAATCAATACTTGTATTTTGATCACAACAAATCAAAACATTTGTGTTTCTAAACAATTATAGTTTCTGAAAGACAAACAAACAAAAACAAACAAATAAACAAACAAAAAACAGTTTTATTAAAATGACAATATTTTCATTTAAAATTTGGAAGAAATGCTATTACAACATTAGGGATAACCAATATTAACAATTAAATATAAGCAATATTAACTAGGGATGTCCAGATCCGATCACCTCCCGATCAGGACTTGAATCTATATATATACAGTATAAGTATATATATATATATATATATATATATATATATATATATATATATATATATATATATATATATATATATATATATATACATATAACACATCTATAGTTATACAGTGGAACAGAGGTAGACCTCTTTCCTGACTTCACACGGAAACAGCAACTTGTGCGGTATGACATCACTTTGTTGCAGAGACGCTATTGGTTAAATACCAGCAAAGTAGAACACAGAAGCAGGTTGAAGCGGAAAGCGCGAGTTTGTCTGCAGTCTGGAGGTATTGTAAAGTTAATGATGACAACATTGTCATAGCAAACTGTGAGATTTGTAATCTTTGGATTGCAATAGGTGGAAAGGAAAATGCTACATTTAAGACAACAAACCTGATAAGGCACCTCAAAAACAAACACCCGACATAGTAAGTTTGCCCAGGCAACCCAACCGAAGACGAATTAAATAAAAAACAAGGAACATCTTGGATTTGTTTCTTTTCTTTTTGTATTAAAGAAGTCTCGAATTGGGTTTTGGTATCCGTAGAAACTCAGTCAAATGACTCGAGGGCAAAAAATTCCTAATATTAACATTTTATTCAAACCCATACAGTACACACTGAAATAAAGTAAATCCAGAGAAATTGAAGAATTTTCTAGTGGTCTCTTATTTTTGTTTATTCAAATATGCAACCAAATGTTTCAGATTGGAGGGAAACCAAATGTCTGCTAAAAATGTAAACAAACAAATCATACACATACACATACACATTAACCAGATTTAAACACTGCTTTTCAGACTCCAGTAAAGATACATTTATATGTCAATTTTACATGTGTAATATGAATCATTATACCACAATAAATCAATAGAGCAGAAAGCATGGGAATAGGTTGTAGATGTAATTCAGCCAGTGATGTATAGTTTCATTTCAGTGAAAAACAGAGGCTGTAGCACATGCTGATGGATTTTGGCCAAATGGGCATTTGACATCTGGACCACATTTGAGGGGTAGGAAATACATGAAAGTGGGCCTCTATAGCACAGCTCAAACCACATTCACTTTTGCTGAATCTGTAGCAACTGTTTGTCAAAACATCACTTGCCTAGACAGAAACCCCAAGGCCCTTGAGCTCCTATAATGGCTGCACACTACATCTTTTTATGATGACTATGGTGGGATCCTTTTGATGATCAAGAGGTAGAATCAATGAAGGATCATATGACACTGGAGATTTGAAAATGCTATTATACTGTATATTAATTATATGTAATGCTAAAATAAAATAGGCTCATTTTACAAGTTGTTTTTTAATTTATTCAGCCGGCAGGAGCACATTTAGTTCAGTTTAGCATAGATTATTAAATTGGATTAAACCAGTGGTCCCCAACCTTTTTACCACCGGGGACTGGTCAATGATTGACAAGTTTACCGGGGTTGGGGGGGTTGGCGAACATCAACCGTTTTCTTAGAGGATGACAAGCTGACAAAGTATTGCTGTCACTCTGACAAAAGTTCAATTTATGGAGAACATTACAAAGCACTGCAGTGTTTGGGTGTTCTGTGTTTGTCTGGCATAATAAGTCTATCAAAATGTGTATATTCCATACAAGCTGAAGTTTATCGGTCAGTTTTATGTGATGTGACTTGTGGTGCGCTCCTGGCATTTATTCAACTGTGTGCATCTAAAAGGCGCAAGCGCGTCACGCCACTTGCCCGAGCAAGCCTCACAACTCCGTTGGAAATAACGAACTTGCACAAACTCTAGAAAAGAGACTATATGTTAATGCCCCTAGTTTGTGATCTCCAGTAGTTGATCTTCTTGTACAGACATGCTAGATTCACCTGATTTGGTTGCAGAAATTAAAATGGGTTACGGATCTATTCCTTAGCAGTTCACGGGTCCTTCATTGCCTTTTCCCCTTAGCAAAGAAACTTTCCAAAGACGTCTGTTTCTGTTCTCTGTACCCATTTTGCTACTTGTGGGTTAAATTTTGGTGCTCAAGTGACCGGGATATAAGTGAGAGAATACGGTCATTTTTCAAAATAAAAGATTTAGCTAAATAAAATATCGTTCAACCTCAGATAATAGATAAAACGAAAATAATTAATGATTCATGGTACTGGTCTACGGCCCGGTGGTTGGGGACCACTGGATTAGACCATTAGCATCTCGCTCAAAAACGTAACATAATTGTTCTATTTATATATTCTGTTGACACATTATCTACTTTTATTCTTTTTTATTGATTGGTGTAATGATAAGGAATCTTTACTGCCAAACCATGGCTGCAGCAAGCGCAATGTTCTTATATATTATTATAAAATATATTCTTTTAACTATGTTCATTATTTATTTACTGCAGTAAATACAGCATTTCTGAGAATGTGCCTCCTGAAATGAGCATACTTGGCATGATCATAACATCCTCAATCACTTTTCAAAGTTTGGGCCATGTACAGTAGCAGTCAAGCTGAGCCAGAGGGTGTTTGATAGGTTTATGGGAAACGTAATTCAGATTTAATAACAGAAGTGCAAGGGTAAGTTGGAAAGAAATACCAATAATTTTTGATGACAAAGATGACAAGATAAAAGGATAATAAGAACTGTTGGTGCTTTTACAACATGTGACATATCATAAACATTTGGGTTTCATTTGATTCGTTAAACATTGAGATGTTTATCCTCAACAAGTAAGCTAAATTTAAGTTTCTGTATGTTAGCTTTTTACTACAATATCAAGCTCTAAATAAAGAGTATAAGATAGGAATAATCATAGAAAAGGGGGAGGAGTGTGGAAAGATTGTTTGCAAAGATCGTTTGCGGTACAGTGCTATGAAACATGCTATACAGTACAGTGGCCCCTTGTTATTTGCAGGCGTTACGTTAAAAAAATAACCCGAAATAGGTGAAATCCGCAAAGTAGTCAGCTTTTTTTTACAACCATTATAGATATTTTAAGGCTGTAAAACCCCTCACTACACACTTTATACACTTTTCTCAGGCATACATTAACATTTTTACACTTTTCTCTCTTATTTAAACACTCTCAAAGTTCAAACGTTCGTAGAAAAATAAGTTAAGGATTATAAAATAAAACCAAAGATCAAAAAAAAACATTTGACCTTCATTTATCTATTTAATCCGTAATGGCACCCCACAGCCACGAAATTTCTACCTTCCGTTAGCATGTCCAGAAGTTTTTTTGTGCAATGGTTAGCATCTTCCTCTGCTTTTTGGGTGCTACCTCAGGTGCCGATGCAGAATGTTTCGTTAACATTATGCGGTTTGTTGAGGAGAAAACTTGCAAACATACAGTACAGCACTTCAGAGTCACACTGCTAGCAATCGAAGGTTTATGTAAATTTGGCAAGCTGAACGCATTCTGTACTGTACAGGAGACATGGCACGGAGGAGATTGATCGACAATGGTCTACAGCCAGTCAGGACGCGAACACAATGCGCAAATCAGGAAGCAGAACACAATGCATTGTAGAATAAAACATGCAAACTGCACAAAACAAATTGTGAACCAAGATATACCGAGGGATCTTCACCAGATGAGACGTTAAACAAGTCCCAACTCTCTGTGGTTGGTAAACATCCCAGGGAGTCTTTCGAAAAAGAGTAGGGGTTTAACCCTGGTATCCTGGCCAAATTTGCCCACTGGCCTCTGTCTGTCACGGCCTCCAAACCATCCCCATGTCATAATTGGCTTGATCACTCTGTCTCCTCTCTACCAATCAGCTGGTGTGTGGTGTGCGGTCTGGTGCAATATGGCTGCCGTCGTGTCATCCAGGTGGATGCTGCACACTGGTGGTGGATGAGAAGATTCCCCCCAATGTGTAAAGTGCTTTGAGTGTCCTGAAATGCGCTATATAAATGTACAGAATTATTATTAGTATTATTATTATCACTGAATATATTTTTATTCTACTAAGTAAGTAGCAGTAGCTAATAATATATACATTCTTAATAAAAATGGGCCACAGAACAATCTTTTTTTGTTCCAAAAAGAACCTTTAAGTGAATAGTTATTTGAAGAACACTTTTTTAGTAAGTGTTTTGAATATATTAATAATTTAAATAATCTTTTTTCAACAATAAAAAACCTTGCGTGAAATGAAAAGATTTAATGAATGATATACTGAGTGTACATTGTATATATCAATACTGCAGAGTTCAAAAGCCTGTCCTAAAATATGCACATGTAAAGAAACCCAGATCGGTGAGAGTATGAGTGAATCAGTATGAGCTGTGCCAGTTTCCTCTGTGCACCTGCTTGGGCTCCAGAACCAGACCCGGCTCACAGACACCATGAGCTCATCCTCCAGGAGCAGAGCTATGGAAACATTCCTCAGGAGTGAAACTGTGTCTTCCACCTATTTGGGAAAAACACCCTCTTTGAATCTTTTTTTTTTTTTCGGAAGCCCTTGTTTTGCCTTCTACTCGGAGCTAAGGTCCCTCCTCTTTACTAGAGGAAGTGTGGCACGCATTTTTAAAATGCCAACCATGGGAGAGAGTATGTGTTTATGGGTAGGATGTTGAAGTCCTTCTGACCCCTGAGTAAACCACACTGTTATTATGTGATCAAAGCCCTGACATCAGTCTGGCGAGGAAAGCTGTTTGTTTTCACAGCGTGTCTGGTCGGTGTGAGATGACTGAAGGCAGACTTCCCATTTACTCAGTTCCCACACAATAAGAAAGGGAAAGCAAATGCTATGATGTCACTTTGTGTGTCTGATTCCTATTAAGTGCTCTATTAGCATGCAAAGCCGGCAGAGACTCAGTATGTGTGCTTTAGTTGAAGAGGAGTTTTGCTGTTACATTGCAGCTGGTGTTTCAAGTCCTTACATGACACAATCCATTGCAATTTGGAAAATGATAATTCTGTAATTATTTGATCATCTTCAGATAAAAGTAATATATTAGCTAAGATATACCACATCTTGTTTCCAGGCAACCATACACCAAATAAAGCACTGGACACCATTTTCAGGAAGAGACAATCATTTCATTAAATATGCGGTGAAAGCAAGCATATGGTCAATGCGGTTGATGTAATTTGTGTCCGAAGATGGTATTTGTCTTATTCCAGTTGAACTCGGAGTTACAATGATTTAGAGAAAAATGAACTGGAGGCATTTTCACTCTCTACTAAAAACTAATCTGAGAATTGCAAACTTCAAAGGGTATCATAAAAGTAGCCATGGGTATTTGTGTTCCGAAGGCACATGAGAAATGGACAACTGTTCTCTCATAAAATTAGTCAAGCACTGAACCAGTAGGTATGGGTAACATGTTTTTCATTTCCTTTGGAATGAGAACATTCTGACTGTGCCAAATATAGCTTTTAATGATGGCTAAATAAAGTGAATAGGGTTTATGGGTAATCATGTCATTTATATGTCACATATTTTAAATTAGATTTGGTCACATGCACAATCTTGTTAAAACTTTTTATTTAATGTAATGTTTATGGATTTTAGGGAAATTGGCCATACTCTAATGCATCACATGGCATATATTTATAAAAATGTAAAAATGACCTGCAGCCAGATTTAGACACTGTGGACCAACCTTTAGTCCTTGTAGACCAATGTTGTCTGTAGCAACACTGTCCTGCACCACTTTACATACAATGGAAAATGTTTGATTTGATGGATGTTTGACCAAATGTTGGGAAAAATATGAACAATCCAACAGTTTTGTTAAAAAGTGCAACCCAGGCTCATTCTGAAAATAAAAACTGCTATATATATTTCTGGAGAGTGCCAAATACATCCCAGGAGCTATGTTTCATTGCTGTTTTTGTTTTCACAAATTCACCAGAGGCCGCTTTGTACGCTTTTTCAGATCTCAAATTTCTCTCGCAAGTGCTATCTTGCGTAAATCCACCAGAGGACACTGTCGGCTGACTGACTGACTGACTGACCGATTAACTGATGAACTGATTAACTTGTAGTGATTATTAAACCACACTGAACTGAGCTAAACTGAACTTAAACTCTGAAAACTGAACTACACTGTTTCAATTTACTATGATCTTTTATGTGAAGCTGCTTTGACATAATCTACATTGTAAAAGCCCTATACAAATAAAGGTGAATTGAATTGAATATTTGGTCTTGGCGGTATAGACCTGCTACGCTGCTGCTCTTGTTTTTATTATTATGGCAGAGCGAGTACCGAGACCTGCTATTGCCAGTATATACACAGACATGCCATATGAGAATATAACACGCTGCTGCTGCAAACATAATATATATGTAACCCCCGTTGCAGATCTAAACACAGGTGGAGCTGGGGTGGTGGAGGGTCTCCGAAAACGCGCCACAGCTTAACAGCGTAAGATAATGCGTAGCATTTAAAGTGATGAGGAGCAAGCTCATTGGCTGTCAAGGTGAAAGCAATCAATCTCCTGTGCCATGTAGTTAATGACGCAAGAGCAGATTAGGTGACCAATTAGCCTGCATGCGCATAGAGTTTCATGGCAGAAATTTTACTTACAGAAAATACTTTAAAATGTCATGCAGATTTTCTATAACATTACACTAAATCAAATATTTTTCATTTCTGGATAATCTATAATTCTTTTAGAAAAAATTAAAATACACAAGTTGCAAATAAAATAAAGATTACTAAACTTGAATCAACTAGCAAATACTACTTAATTTAGTCATTTAAAATGTCTTGTTTAATTCAGCATGTTTTTCTTCCTATGTTTTTAATCATGCAAATGAAATGGTCATTTGTTAAAATCAGTGTCTGAGTTTTTCCACAGATATTAGCGCAGACCTGTCACACAAATCCTAAAAAAAAAAAACATAAATTTGCAATGACTTGCAACTTACAGCCACTGTTTTTTCACAGCAAACGAAAGAAAGCTTCATACGAACTGAGAAAACCCCCCACATGTTTTCACTGAGAACTAAAAAATGAGATTTATAATCAATTTTCTGACAACCTGTAGAACATACCCTTCCAGAAAAGACTAAATGCTGTTTCTGGCCACTTTTTAATCAGGGGTGCCTAAAGTACAAGGCGTTACTTACGGTTAAAGAGGAAAATGCTGAAACACCCATACGTTTCTGGCTTACAGCAAGATCTCTACTATCATCTCCCCATCAATCTCATTTTCACAATTCCACATTTGGACTTCATATAACATGATGTTCTTTCTACTTTAACAGTCACGATGTGTCTCTTGTCCAACTTGGACAGAGCTACAGCAAAGGTGGAGGAGGACAGGCAATGGGCATGCCTTTAAAGTGAATGAGGGGAATGGATGAGGATAGAGGAAGATTTAACAGGGAAGCCAAAGGTTGTCTTGGTGCAAACGCAATATGGGACTCCACACTATATTTGGTAAAAACACTGCTAAAGTGAAAGGACATGTGTTCTGCATCAGTTTCTTTTATAGAGTTAATGATACAGGTGTAAGCCTGGCATCATTTAGTGCAAACATGGGCGTAAAAGCTATTATAACAGGGGAAACGGTTGGCATTTTTCTAAAGTTTAATTTTGATTGGCTTCAGTTCAAGGGTAGCCTGCCACATAAAACAACTTTAGGACCAAACAGAAGCATGATCCAAAAGATTACAAAGTCAAAAGAACAAGCAGCTGAGCATTTGATTTATTTCATTGTCTTTTTCTATTATCTCTTCTTCTACTATTACTACTACTACTGCAAATAATAATAATAATAATAATAATAATAATAATAATAATAATAATAATAATAATAATAATAATAATAATAATAAAGCAATCACACATAAATGTTTGAATGACAGTCTCTTCTCCCCACCAACGCTTCATTAGTTCGATCAAAAACTCAGTAAAAACAGTAATATTTGGAATGTTATTACAATTTAAAATGAATGTTCAAAATATAATTTGAACATTACTCAAATTAAACTAAATTATGCTTAGCTGATTTCAAGCATCAATACTTGATTCAGTATTGAATTTTCTTCTTTTATGAACTCATTTACAAAACAATCATTCAATCAGTTAGTTTGATTGTCATTTGTAGTCTACATGCTTTTGTACTACATGCTATTGTACTATTGCTTTTGTACTATACATACCGTATAGCAGGCATGCCTTATATTAATAATAACAATAAAATATAATATTATATATCACACAAGTAGCAGTGCGATATGGCTGTATATTGGCACTGGTGGGAGGTGTGCATTGGCACGAATGCCTTAGTGTCCTACCAGTGACGATATAAAGCCGTATTGCACTGCTACGAGTGTGATATTGCATTTATACAAGTTTGACGACATAATAGTGTGTATATAAAAATATAAAATCAAACACGGACAGTCTAAAAACCCTTTTGTGCGAGGAATTACTTTCTTACGCCATTCATTCACATCTGCAGCTGACAGTCACAACAACAGAAACTGTTGCTATGGTATTAATACAGCACTACAACATACAAAAGAGAAAGATCAACTTAGAATGCCACTCACTTAGAAATTACGCGGAGTTTTTCTCCTCTAAGGGTTTATTATGTGGTCTCTGTCGCCATCTTATGGATGGACAACGCCAATGGTCTTTGCTCTGCTCAGTTTGATATGCTGATGCATGCTGATGTTTTGTATCTCCAAAATTATTAATATTTAAAATAGGCACTGTCCTTATAAATAAACTGCATAGTTGCAATCTAAACAACTACATTCTTGCCAATAAAAGCCTCAAAAGTACATTGTGTTGTCCAACAGCTGCAATAATTGTCAAGCTGTGATGAGATTATATATATATATATATATATATATATATATATATATATATATATATATACATATATATATATATATATATATATATATATATATATATATATATATATATATATATATATATATATATATATATATATATATTGCTACTGAATATTGCATGGTTAGAAAGACCTCTTAGCCAATAAAATTCAAGAAACCAGAATGAACTGTTGTTAAAAGCTGTATACAGTACTGCAGCTACACAAGTGCTATTATTATTGGTGATTGAGATATATTTATATTGTGTACCACTTTATATCTTATATTTTACCACTACAATTACGCTTTATATTCTGAAGCACAAGTAGTCAATCAACATGATTTGGCATACCTTTCAGGGAAGGAAACTGGTATAGTAAGTTCTGGTCTATATCCAATTTTTTCTTTTAACATATGATCATTCTGCTTCATCCCGAAAGGATTAAATGCAAATCATTACCAGAATCAACTCTCGCTGCGCCTCTGCCCTTTCCCTGCTCCAAGGTGGTCTTTCTGATTGTATTTAACCACCCCTTCACAGTTTAAGCTGAGAGCAGATCAATCAATAGTTGGACATGTGTGATGCATACAAAACAGAGCATTTTCCGGGAGCCACATGTATGTCCTTATGGAACACAGTGAGTCCAGTCTAAAGACCTGCTTTATAAACCATTTATCATCTGTATGAAAAATCAATTTCAACTCTTGCCTGAAGTCAAGTAAAATCTCTGGCACTGGTTTAGAGCATAGTAAGTATCAAAGTATGAAGACCATGGGGACTCAAGAGGTCAAAAGAACAACTTTAGAGTAAAATAAAGTGGGAAGAAAGTTGAGGTGTATGCCCGAGGTGGGCTTCTACGTATTTGGCATGTCACACAGAAAGCAAAAGAGGCCTTTCGGGTTGAGACATATTCGTTCTACTTAGCAAACCCTGGCAGAACAGTAACATGGTGTTCGTCCAGCATCACATCGTCTGATAAATGAGGCTTGAACATACATTCACCCTGATTGGGGTGAGAGTTTTTGATGTTCATGCAGAAATCCCATGTGATGTCCATTATGCCCAGGATAGAGATGTGAGGCACATATTGTCTTAATATTCACCTCGAACTGTTTCATTCTTTCAAAATTACACAAATACATCACTGTCAGGAATTTAAAAAGAGAAAACAAAACACAGAGGGTTTTTCAGATCATGATGCAGGCTATTTCAGAGTATTAATTATTTCAAGAGCAAACGGGATACTTTATCCCAAATTTATATACTGTAGTAGGAAATTAGGACATCCCAGCGGACACTTTGATAGCAAACTACAAAAACACATCCAAAATGTCAATAGATTTGATGTAAAAAAACATTTTTGTTTTTTGACCAAAATAATGACACAAAATGTATTATAAAATAAGAAAAAAAAATCTGACAACTTGAAATCCAAATTCTAAATTTACACTGGATTTGGTATCCGCACAATGCAAGTAAACTACATGACAGTCCTTTAATCGATTTTTGAAGTATTTCTGACGTTAGATGTTAGATGATGTTTTGACATTAAGATAGTCAATTGACATTCAATAGTTCACACTTAGCTGATGATTGATAATAAAGCTTGCTGTCCCAGGAGAGAGCCCTGAGCTTATAAGATCCTCGAGCCCTGGGCTCCCTCCCATTAGAGAAGCGAGAGGGGAGTTTGAGCTCAAGTAGATCTTGATAAACTCCCCTGACTTATTTCTGGCTCATGACAGATATAAGGATGGCTAAGGAGACATATATGGCTTACTATAAGCTTGACCACGTTGCCAATTTGATATGTCCAATTTACTTAGGTTGCGTGTTTTTTGGACTGTGGGAGGAAACCGGTGAACCCGGGAAAAAAATAATGCGAGCACTGGGAGAACAAGCAAACTCCTCACAGAAATGTAGACTGGTTTAGTAAGGACTTTAACCAGAGACATTCTTGCTGTGAGGCAACAGTGTTAATCACTGGGCCACCATGTCGCCCAACTAGATAGTAGGGGGAGTAGGGGTGGGTGGGGGTTATTCTACAAGAGGAAGATACTGAGATAAGAAACTTTGATTATTTATAGTGAGTTAGGAATCATCTGATTGGTGAATCAATTGTAAGCTAATGCGGGACCAGCTGTGGACAATCATAAGCACGTGATCCTCTCGAAAGTTAGTTTATAAATAAACTTTACTTAAATGGATTTGCATTTTTAATGTATTTTTAAAGTGTTTTTTTATGTTGTTTTGAAGTCAACGTGTCTTTTGGGGAGTACACATTGAATTCAGACTGAATTTACACTCAAATAAGGTTTCTTTTGACCAATAATCTTGTCCCACCACATAAATGAGCTGCTATTATGCTTTTCAAACTCTAGATGTGTTTTCATTTGTTCCTTTTCAGTAATGGCTTCTTAAGTGCTTCCCTCCCTCATGATCCATTTGACAGTCCACCTTTATCTCATTTCTGCTACTGAACTCTGAAGCTAAATCAAAGTGATTGTTGGCTTCTCTCTTGGTTTTTGTTTTGAATGATCACCTTGTCTAGAGAGTTTCTTTGCCTTCTGATGTGGCTTCAATTTCCTGATAATAGGACCACAGGTGTCAACTGGAATCATCTAACCGCTTGGGTAATTCTCTAAATTTATGCATTTGTTTTAGTTTATCTCTGGAATGGTCTTTAATCTTCATTTTAACAGCCATTACTCAGATTTACAACCACTGACTGTAGAGTGTTCTACATAAATTGTCATCCCCGGCTCAATGGAAACAACGCCTGCATTTATGTAATGGTGCATAAACATACGTATTCTTATGTTAAGCTTTAATTTCTAAGTGAAATGAAGTGAACTTTTAGTGAGAACTTTTGTTCTTTTTCAAACTAATTGCAAGCAGGTAATCTACAAAAAACCCATGTGCACATTGATGGTCTAAACAGCATAAAAAAGACATCAAATTGACATCTAACATTTCTGTAAATAACACTGTCCAGTAATCAAATTTTGAAATGTTTTTGATGTCAATATTAGATGTCAGTTTGATGCTGTTTTGACATTAAGGTAGTTTGGGATACAGAATTTGGTGTAAATTTAATTTGTAATTGAAAATTTCATTAATTCATTTTTGGCTTAGTCCCTTTATTATTCAGGGGCTTTTGATAACTCATCTTTAATAACTGACTTCTTTTATCTTTGCCACGATGACAGCACATAATATTATACTAGATATTTTTCAAGACAATTCTATACAGCTTAAAGTGACATTTAAAGGCTTAACTAGGTTAATTAGGTTAGCTAGGCAGGTTAAGGTAATTAGGCAAGTTATTGTATAACGATGGTTTGTTCTGTAGACTATTGAAAAAAATAAGCTTAAAGGGGCTAATAATTTTGACCTTAAAATAGGTTTTAAAAAATTAAAAATTGATTTTACTTTAGCTGCAATAAAACAAATAAGACTTTCTCCAGAAGAAAACATAGTATCAGACACACTGTGAAAATGTCCTTGCTCTGTTAAACATCATTTGGGAAATATTTCCCCCCCAAAAAATCATAAGGGGGCTAATAATTCTGACTTCAGTTGTATATATTATTTTTTTAAATACATTTTTTTACTTTTTTTATGTAAGAGGAAGGGTTGCCAAATAGTGTCAATTTTTTAGTATTACCACAAACTGTGTATCCTATCTTTTCTATTTGCATAGACCGCATCAAATCATGCATCCAATGTACATAACTGGGTGGAGAAGGATTTTTCCAATTTAGTGTCATAAGCCTTTTAGCAATTATTAAACAGAAGGTGAGTGCATTTGATTGTGTAGATGACACAAGGAAACATTTGTAGGTTTAAGCCCAAGTAATGCTACTGGGCAAAAGAAAACATTTAGAAAACAATACAGAAAGTATGAACAAGAGTGGCTGGAGCTTGTTGACACTGCTCACAAATTGGATCGAAACCAAGGTTAATTTTAGATATTTTTGCCTTAGTCCAATGTACTCTATGCAATAGCTTGAATTGTATAAGGGAATGACGAGCACAAATAGAAGATGTACACAAGACAGGGCCTTGGACCATTCCTCGTCTGTGAAAACATGATTGAAATCTGATTCCGAGCTCTGCTTTATTTTAAAAAAGGATGAGGAACCTGTCTCATAAACGAAAACATTGTTTTATGCATTTTAGAGACTAACTTTACAAAGTTTTATATCTAAAATCTGATCTTTTTTTGTTTGGGAGGTGCATGGGGAAAATAGGAAAATTCTTGTAAATGAATGTGTCTGAAGATATGTAAAAAAAATCATTTTAGGATGTTTAAATGTTTCTGATAAATAAGAAAATGTAACAAATGTGTTTTCACAAAAAAGATCATTGATGCTTACAATGCCACTTCCAAACCATAATATTATGTGCTTTTTATTTGATGTAGTTTGACATCCAGGCGCCCACTGGGAAGATTTATTGTTGTGTGGTTCTTTATACAAAATGTTATAAAACAATATGAAAGATTTGTCAACAAAAACACTTATTTGTCTCCATATGGACACCTTTTCTGGTATCGTTTGCTTGGTAGCTCACTTGATACGATTATGTACTAGTCAAGCATATCAGAGTACTGTAAGTAAAATATTTTTGTCTGACAAAAGAGCTCAACTGTGTAAAAACAAGGTAAAACAACATAACCACTTTAGCAAATGTGGTATTCAGTTTCTTTTTTTGAACAACACAAGAGGATTATGATATTGTTCAGCATAAGTGATGCATAGGACACACAACACCCTGTTCTTGTGCAGCAAAAAGTACCTAGATCAATGTACTGCGGGTTTTGTAGTAACTCTGGCAGATTTATGTATTTCCAAACAGGCTGAATTCTAAAATGTGGTTGTTATTCAGGTAGTGTTTTATTTTAAGGCCTTCATGCTCTTTTCTTGGAATACCAGTAAATTTCAAAAAAGTTTTTCCAGGTACAACTTTTTCTGGTAAATGCACAAATATTCTGTTCACATCAGCAATTGCATTGCATCTTTTTCCATCGACGTTAGAGATTACCCTTATGCTTCTTTGATTCCATCATCCATCTGTCAAATCTGATAAGATTTGAATAATGTTTTTAAAAAACACAATCAGACAGAATGTTTTAACTCCATTCGAGACACATACTAATTAGATATACTACCTACTGCAGTTATTATTGTACACTATAAAACAATCCACTAATTTACCAGTTAAGTCTGGATGTGTGAAAGTGGCTTATGTAAAGTGTTTCAACTAAAAATTTTTCATTCATTCATTTTTCTTCGACTTCCTCCTTAGTCCCTTATTCACCACAGCGGAATGAACCACCAACTATTCCGGCATATGTTTTACGCAACAGATGCCCTTCCAGCCACAACCCAGTCCTGGAAAACACTCATACACTCCCGCATTCACACATGAACTCATATACTACAGCCAATTTTGTTTACCCAATTCAATTATAGTGCATGTCTTTGGACTTGTGGGGGAAATCGGAGCACCCGGAGGAAACCCACACCAACACGGAAAGAACATGCAGACTCCACACAGAAATGCCAATGGGCCGAGTCGAGACTTGGACCAGTGACCTTTGTGCTGTAAGGCAGCAGTGCAACCACTGAGCCACCACCATCTTAATATTAATGCCTTTTAATTGCCTTTTAAAATCAACATACTATATGGTCAGATTATTTAATGTTTTGTTATTCAGTCTCAATGCATTCATTTGCAGACAGTTGCCATTATTGCAAAATAATACCCTGGCAGGGTGACCAGGACTCCAGCATGAGGCTGCGGGATCCTGTTTCACCCTGAAGGGGTTTAATTTGTGATAATGACTGGCTAAATATTATACAGCCTCTAATATAAGTGAGCATTAGGTATTGTTCCTATTTTGTGTGTGTGTGTGTGTTTTAGCTTCTATTGAGGAAACGGATAGGAATGTGTACATTATTTAAGCTTACCTGTCTCAACTTTGGAGTGATCAGTCCTCTCTGTCACCTTCTCTTGACTGATAAGGTAATCAGCAATCCTGACTCCAATTGGTGGCTCTGTGTGATTCCATTCTATGATGACCAATGAGCTGCTGGGCTCATACGAATGGGACAGTTTGAGCCTGGAAAGAGCATGAAATCAACTATTACTACCATTTATGACCAACTGATTGACAGAGATCTGAACTTTAAGGCCTCACTTCGGACATTTAAACTGAGGATATTGCTTGAACTCACATAGGTTGAGGCAGCGGAGCACAGGTTGGCAGTCCATCTGTGCCAAAAGCACTGGAGTCACATCTGCACCAGTCATCAATAACATCACCTTTAGCAGAGCACCATAAAACACTCATCATGGCCTCCTGCAGAGCCTGCATGAGAAGACAAAGATGAAGAATGTTAAAAATTTGCAATTATTTGAAATAATTCCGGGAAAAAAATTAAATAGGACTACTTTCATACACTTAAAAAGGTTGTCAAGGGTACTATGCACCACTAGAGTGCAGTATCTACCTGGATGATACATTAGCGGCATATCAATTATCCTTTACTTTTCCATACAGCTTTAAAAATAATCTGAATTAACTTGCTATGCCTTGGAAACTACATAAAGGGACAAAATATTTGATTAATAAATAGCATTTTTAATTCTATAAACTATATATAAATAATTAATAAATATGCAAGAGTTCTCTAAATATGCAAAAATAATTTATATCAAATTAAATAAAGAATATGGACTTGCTCTTTTAGATGAATGGAAAATTGATCTGCTTAATGTTGCAATTGCAATTGAACTGCATTCATTTGCAAAATGTTTTTTTTTTTTTTTTGCACAAATATAACTTCCCAATTAATAAAAAAATTCATGACTTTCATGACTCCTAAATGTATACATTTAAACAACTATATTTAAATAGTTACTATCTGAACAAAAAAACAAACAAATAAATAAATAAATAAATAAATAAATAAATAAATAAATAAATAAATAAATAAATAAATAATCAATTTTGAAGGTCTTACTTAACTTTCCAAGTTATGTGTTCTGGTATGCATTTTTACACAAATATAACTTTCCAAAACAATAATAAAAAAGTATTCAGAACTTCTAAAGGTTTACTCTCAGCCTTTTAAATAGTTAACAATCTGAACAAACAAACAAACAAACAAACAAACAAACAAACAAACAAACAAACAAACAAACAAACAAACAAACAAACAAACAAACAAATAAATGTCAATTTAAAAAGTTTTAGAACACTTTCCAAGTTTTGAGTCATGTATCTCTTCTGGTATGCATACAGTACATAAATACTACATGTTTCTGTAACCATGTTACATGGTTACATTTATTAAATATGCTGAAATTTTCTTTTTCTTTTTTGAACATCTTGCTACTTTTTTTACTTACCAGTGAAGCATTATATCTACACCACTAAATTACTACAGTCAAACCCAAACAGAGCAGTAGCTGGCTTCACGAACACACTGTCCAGCCAGGAGGCCTCAAATGCAGACAGTAGCTAGGCTCATCTCTGCTTTATTGGGTAACCTGGCAAGAGCTGAGGGTCACAGATACCTGGTATGTCTCGTTGCTGTTGACAAGCTCGAAGATCGGTGTGGCTTTGGTGATATTGAGTAGCACAGGTTCTGCGGGACGTGCAGGCCCAGGGCTCATGTGGCAGAGGTGGCAGGACAGAGGGCACTGGCCCTGGCTGCTGCAGTCCATGCGCACCCCCGCCGCCATGCGCTTGGCACCCGAGTCCAGCAGGCTGGCAATGTATGCTGGGTAAGTAAGCGTGCGTGGCTCTTTGTCTCGCTCCTCCGACTCGTCCGATGGAGAGTTCCCTGAAAAAAGAGAATTGCATATGATTTAGACAAAAAAAATAAATAATAATAAATAAATAAATATATAAATTAATAAATGAATATATATATATATATATATATATATATATATATATATATATATATATATATATATATATATATATATATATATATATATATATATATATATATATATATATATATATATACAGTAAAGTCAGAATTATTAGCCCCCCTTTGAATTTTTTTTCCTTTTTTTAATATTTCACAAATGATGTTTAATAGAGCAAGCAAACTTTTACAGTATGTCAGATAATATTTTTTTCTTCTGGAGAAAGTCTTATGTGTTTATTGCGGCAAGAATAAAAGCAGTTTTAAATTTTTTAAGAACCATTTTAGGGTAAAAATTATAAGCCCCTTTAAGCAATATATATTTTTGACAGTCTACAGAACAAACCAGTGTTATACAATAACTTGCCTAATTACCTTAACCTAATTAACCTAGTTAAGCCTTTAAATGTCACTTTAAGCTGTATAGTGTCTTGAAAAATATCAAGTGAAATATTATTAACTGTCATCATGGCAAAGATAAAATAAACGTTTCTAAAAATGAGTTATCAAAGCTATTATGTTTAGAAATGTTTTTAAAAATCTTCTCTCCGTTAAACAGAAATTGGGGAAAAAAATCAACAGGGGGGCTAATAATTCTGACTTCAACTGTATATAAACTTATTCAGTCTTCAATTAGGGCTGTTAGATTTTAATTATTAATTGTGATTATGAATTTACCTTGCTAAAAATTATTATGAAAATTGTAATATTATATAAAAGATATAAAATTCACACATTTAATTATCTTTAATATGAAATATGCAAATGAATTGTAACATATATGCAGAATAATTAAATTCAATTTCACGTCGACATTTGCCCAATTTTAAACAGAATAAAATGAATCTGTGAGGATAGAGAAAATAAAATTATTCTGTATAAAATTTTGCTAGAAAGATTTGACTGTTTGAATCTAACTTAAATATTTAAAATACTTTTAAATAAACTGTCTTAATTAACCTAAAATATTTACAATATTTATAATATATTATGTAAGATAACACACATTTCAGTTTATTAATAAATAAATAATAAAAATAACTAAATAATAGTCAATTAAATAAATAAATAAATAAATAAATAAATAAATATATATATATATATATATATATATATATATATATATATATATATATATATATATATATATATATATATATATATATATATATATACACACTGTATTTAAGCCCATATCACACATAGTTAATTCAATTTAATATTAAAATTTTTAATATTAAACTTCATTGTGGTGATCCTTGATGAATACAGGGACTAAGCCGAAGGAAAATGAATGAATGAATGAATTAAACTATTATGATAAATGAATTAAAATGATCACATACAGTATAAAAACATTACCACTAAGCACTATAAATTAATCTGCTTATTAACATTAGCTCTCTTAGTCCAATTTCAAACAATGAATCATCATTTGAGAAAAAATATGTGTTTTTTTTCTATAAAGTTTTGATACTTTCTACTACTTTAATCCATAAAAAATAAATATATATTAAATTATTTAGAAAATTGTTTATCTACGTCATTTAACAAATAAAAAGCATAAAAACTGCACGTTTAAACCGTAATGCTTGGCTTCTATTTTAAGCTCATCCCAAAAGTAAATGAACTCATAGTTGCTTACTCTGCAGACCTCGGCAGATATAAAAGCAATCTACAAGCTCAACAGCCAATTAGGGAATACCCTTTCACTGCGGCACACTTTAATAAAAGACACACACACTAAAGATTTTAAAGAGGCACACACACACACAAAAACAAACCACACTGAGGTTTTATGAGGCAAGAGTGTGAGAGGAAAATGCAGCTTGAGAACACATTATTCCTTCAGCCTTCCACAACATCAAACTGACAACATTCCTCCCGCTATTTTACATGAGGGGCACATGAAAATGAATACACAGTACACTCAGTTCACTTAAATGGGAAATATCATGAAACTCTGATTTTTTTTCTGTGTTTAAATGCAATAATTGGGTCCCAAGTGCACCTGCAAGCATATAAAATGAGAAAGGAACAGCTCAGTGACAGTATGAATGGGATCTTACTATATACTGTATTACTGCGCCTTAATCTGCATGATTCCACCCACAGTGCCACTGCAGCAGTCACCATTTCTGCTTGCTCACTATAAAACCTAGAGATTTATGTCTGTGCCAGAAAAACATCACAAAAATTCTGTTTTGGATGTTCCAATCTCACAGGCACTCAACATTTGAGCCGAGTAAATATGAGGCTCAGTTAACACCGTTTCTGAAGGATAGGCCAATACCAGAGCAATACCAACTGCATAACCAGAATATCAGAAGTATGCTACTACATATTTTGAGAATGTTTCCAAATTCCCTTTCTGAATGTGCTTGCTAACATGCTGTATAGCTGTTATCACTGTCTTTGTATTCGTTGAGACCAGTGATATTGTTAGATTTATCCGCACACACACTTAATATGCACTGATTAATTCTGTAAATAAATATTTTAAAATAGTAGTGAGTTAATTTGCAAAGTGGGGAGTTTATTTGCAAAGGACAGGACATCAAAAGAGAGCAGTAGCATGCTAGTTAATGAGTTTAATAAACTTCACTTTATAATAACTGCACAAACTCATCGGCCAACCACTCAGAAATGCTGTAGTATAGTCTAGTTATAACCTCTTCTACTTTATCCTTGTCAACTCCAGTTCGAAAAGGCTTTAATTCACTATTGGTTATTCCTAATATTTTGGCTGTGTAACATTTGCTTAATTTGTTGTTTCAGAATAGCATGTAAAGGCTCTGCCCTCTTATGGAAAGCAAAAGCTCACTTGCATTGAAAGGAACTAGGTAGGCACCAACATGAAAAATCTGGAGCCAAAACTCCAAAACCAAACTTAAAATTGTGAACGCACTTGGCCTTAAACCAAAAACTTGATTAATTGTTTCATTAAATTATACAAATAATACTTTTTTAACGACTTCTTAAATTTAACACAATAACGTAAATTAAAATGACAAAAAACACAATCAAATTAAATAACCAAATGTTGTTGTTTTTTTGACAGCAAATTTAAATTAATTTAAAATAATTTTTTTTTTTCCAGTGATGGGTTGCAGCTGGAAGGCCATCCGCTGCATAAAACACATGCTGGATAAGTTGCGGGTTCATTCCACTGTGGCGACCCCAGATTAATAATAGGACTAAGCCGAAAAGAAAATGAATGAATGAAAATTGTATTTTTGACAGTAAACAGCCTGAGAGCCATCATTTTACCAGTATTATCCTGACATCACAGTAGCACTTATTGCAGGAAGCAAGAACAACTATGATGCATAAATGATACATATGAGCAGACTTTGCATTTCCGGTGAACATGTGCAGTATAGTATATCTATACAGATAGATGAGCAGAATATAGTCAGAGTGAAATATTGAGCTATTTTAAACTTTAACCTTACCTGTAAACCCCTTTTTTTTCAGGATTCTCCCGTATTTTACAATTTTATCCCACTATCATCCTGTAAAAGTATTTTATTTCTCCTATATTTTGAATCTTTCTGTAAAGGCTGGCAACAAACATTAAAGAGCCGATCCTCCCTTTATGCAACCCATACCGCCAAGCCACCAGGGGACGGCCCTTGCTCTTAAATGTGAATCTGTTCTGTGCTTTCATTTTATTTAGGCATAAAAACTCTTTGAAATAAACATAAAATTGGCAGGATTCCCTTTCTTTCCATTACAGCCACCGTTGCCTCTCCTATGCAATCCTCAAAACAGTCAGTTCATGTAGTGGTGCATGACTGTCAGACGCGGTCCATAGTAATAAATAGACGCTTCCCAAATTAATTCTTTAAACACGCGATTTGAAGCGGAGCGAAAGTGGACACTTTGGGTTTTGGGTGCATGTTTGAACAGACTATAATAATAATAATAATAATAATAATAATAATAATAATAATAATAATAATAATAATATCTAAACATGTCGTTTTTTTGTTGTTTTTTTGTCTTAAATAAGCATAAACAGTTAGGAAAGCAATCAATCAAACACAGAATGTTTAAATTTTACAGTGAAGAAAAGGGTAATTAGATTTGATAACTTGATTCAATTTCTTTATAATAGCTATTAATTTAATTGGCTAAACTTTGATTTATTTGCAGCTTTTTCTAATGGATGCTATTTATTCTATCCTTTGTTAATAACATTTAAAAAAAGAACATATTACTGACCGTTTCAACTGTGTATTTACAATGAAACAGCTTCCGATGAACAGATATATTAATTGTTTTTTTTTTGGTGGGTTGTGGTATCCCTTATTCTCACATCCCAATGTTGACAGGTATGTCTTTAACAGTGGTGTATGAGCAAGCTAGTCGATGGTGCGCTCTGCTGTGCTTTAGTCGGCGCAGCAACAAACTGCTCTTGTAAAGTGCAAGCCATTGAAATTGAATGGGTTTCATAGCGCAGACTTTTTGTGTCCGGTGTGAAAGCCTCTTCAGGCTGTGCAGTGACTAAGGCTAGAGGGAGAGTGCAGCATTTTTTTTTTCGGCTCATAAGTTAAATTGTTCACTTTCGGGTGAAAACAGGTGGCCAAAAGTGTGCATCTCTAAAAGAAACACAAATTGCAAGAAAAAAAACTTGCATGTTTTTGCTCAAATATATTCTGGGGACAGCAGAGATTTATTTAACATTTTATGAAAAGGGCATATGTTCACTTTAATAATAAATCAACAAACAAACTAATCAGGGTGGCACAGTTGCTCATTTTACAGCAAGAAGGTCGCTGGCTTGAGTCACGACTGGGCCAGTTTGCATGTTCTCCCTTTGTTCACGTGGGTTTCCTCTGGGTGCTCCGGTTTCCCCCACAGACATGCAGTATAAGTGAATTGAGTAAAGAAAATTGGCCATAGTGTATGAGAGTATGTGTGGGTGTATGGGTGAAACAAATGCCGGCATTGTTGTTGGTTCATTCCACTGTGGCGACCCCTGATAAAAAAGGGAATAAGCAAAATAAAAGAATGAACTTACTAATCAGTCCACTCAAACTTTCACCTCAGCAATCTTCCAGTTCTAATTTGCTTTATTGTTATTATTATTTGGGGAGAATATGATTTGTTATTCGATATTCAGTAGTATAAAAGGTCATGCGATTGACCTTTTAGAAAGTGATGGGAGTAAACCAGCCCTCCCAACAGTTCAGCACAAATTATGATGCTTTCTTAATTACTCAGGCGAATGTAAATCATTGAAATAGTATCTCCCATTGTACTGCTTTGAAGAAAAGCACTGTAGCTGTGCCAAGAAAACAAAGCTCTTGAAAGAAATAGGCTCCTCAAAGTTAATAGATTAAAAGGCCTGCAAACTGCGAATTTTGGACGCCAATCAGAAAGCTTGAGCTCTTTGGAAAATACTAATGTGTTAGAAGTGTTTCATCAAATTCGATGCCAGCTGTAGATTATGAAGGCATTACCAATATTACTCTTAGCTGGCGCTTTAATTAGAGTGAGAGAATGAAAAGGGAAGAAGAAATCAGGAAGGCTGGGAAAAGAGAGAGTGAGAGGAGAGATAGAGAGGGAAAACAGTGGGAGAGCAGAACACACATACAGTGTGCCAATTTGCTTTGACATATTTTCTCTACAGCTCTGGGTTTTGACAGTTATGAAACCGGCATGATGCATTGCAGGCCAAATTAAAACAGGAGAGTGAAGGAAAACATCTCATTAGATAACTTTCATTTTAGGCTTTTGATTTGCATGAAAAAGCACCGAAAATCCTGTCATCTGTAGTGTCTCTTTAAGCTCCGAGCTCTTCACGGTGGAGAACAAGCCTTTGATATTCTCAGTGGTTTGAAGGATTGCCATTTATGACTGCATGCAAATTGTCAGCTGTGACAAAGGTGAGCATTCGGAAATTCCTCACACCGACATGTTTCTATCATCACCACCCAGCAGCAAAAAAATATAAGATCAAACACTAGGTGGCACAAGAACTCTGTAGAACACAGCGACGCACAAAACCAGAATGGAAGAGGTGACCTAACAAGTTGCATTATCATCTCTGCACAGATCAGAAAACACAATCTACATGATAAAGCATAAGATAATGAACGTTGCTTCCCATTTTCTCATATTTTTGACAAATATGGATAAGGATGAAACTTCAAATTCACGGACTGCTCTGCGTGCTATCTAAATTCCAAAGAGTCAAGAGTTTTCAATCAATAATAGGGGCGTTTAAGCACCACAGTCTAGCAATTTAAATGTGCTGCAATGTTTTGTTTGGGCTCGGGATGCATTTGAAAATCCTTGACAAGCTAATCCTGCAGGGAAGGTGTTACATGATGATTATTCAAGCACCTGCTCTGATTGTTGTGTATGTGTTTTGATAGTTTGGTCATGTTCACACAGCAGCAGAATACAGTTGTCAGTCCTGGATTTTAGTCATTACTTCACTTGCGTCTTCATGCCTTTTGGTTATGCGAGTGACAAGCGCATTCTATAATTTAATGCATGCTGTATATTTTCAGGAAGCCAACCATATTTTCAGCGAACCCCTGCTGTGCGAATGAAAGTGTATCAGGTATAGCCGTGTGTCATCATCAAACGGTGCGAGAGAAATGCTCTTCACTGCACAGATGCATAGAATGTGGAGTATGATATGAGCAGATATGAGTGTGATCTAACATTTTAGGTCCAGTCACTGTCCTCTGCTGGATCTACTCTTTATGGTTTACGAGGTATAGTATCAAAGCTCGCATTGATTACAGGGATAGTTCAAGCTACAATTAAAATATTGTGATGATTTACTTTGCTTAATATTACTCTTGATATTAAGAATGTTCAAACATTATTTATCAAATTTGATTTGACTCCCTGCTGAAAATTAGACACCGCAAAATTGATCAAAATATAAAACCATTGAAATTGATTTTGGCAATTTAATCCAAGTCATTCAAATTATTTTAGGTTTTTATTGAAATATTAACATCAATAAGAGATGTTGGGGTGATCTGATGTTCAATGAAAGAACAGAAAAACCTCAGGAATTTGAACATCTATAATGAATGAATAAATAAACAGCTTGAGGGTGAATAAAAAGATGATTATATTTTCATTTTGGGAAGAACCGATTTAATGAATCAAATCTTGCATTGGTTGAGAGTTTCTTGAGTCAATTATGAAAAGACTTTGCAGGTCTGGATATTGGCAAATTAGTTATTTCCTTTAGTCTTGGTCTCTATGGTTACAAGTGATAGTCACAAATAAAATGGAATGTATTAAGGGTACTTTTTCAGCAGAGCTGGTTAACAACCAACTTTAATTTAAAACAATCTTGGTAAAAACCTAATAATCAATGAACCAAACCATAATTAACCAAAAATAATTCATACTATTAAAAAAAGAAAGAGAGATAACTGAAAATCTGGAAAAAGTCAGAAGAACAACATTAGACAAAAATACTTTTTTTCTGGTTGTTCAAACTACTTATTTAAAATGAGTTGAATCAACATAATTATTTTGTGTTTTTTTTGTGGAAAACTTAATTGTTTTATGTTTTTTTATGTTCAGTTTTTTAAAAATGATTAACCTAATAATTAACTTAATCAATTTCTGTTGCGACAACATGATGCAATTGTGTGTAACCCAGTATTTTTTTACAGTGAAGACAATGTACTTTACAGATTTAAATAGGTTTAAAAAAAAACTACAATACCATGAAGCACTGCAAATTGCAATCACATTAAAAGCATTTTCTGTCAAATCACAATTATTGCCATTCCGACTAGTAAACGCTGTTCCTTTTCCTTCCTTTTACAACTCTTAGGTGCTGTTTACACAGATTTTATTTATTTATTTTTTCATTAAAGTATGCAATATATTTTTGTTTTCACAAGCTTTGGAGACGTAACTTAAATTTCGCTTTGAAATAATAGGTCACCTAAAGCTTTCATCATCAGTGTTGTGCAAGTTACTTCCAAACTGTAATACTTTACAGATTACTTATTACTGTGATTTAAAAGTAATCCCTTACCTTACAATATTACTGTCTCAAAATTGTAATATGTTACATTACTCTTATATTACTTTTTAGTTACTTTCACCAAAATAACTACAGAATTAGAACTTAATATTCTAAAATGACTAAATGTACTGCAGAGCATTTTACATCCAGTAGAAAGCGATTTGATGTAGCAGAATGACGGTGACCTATCCAGGCTACTAACAATATAGTATATATTTGGCAACGTGAAGGCTCAAGACAATGCAAGAAAGGATAAGAGCCAGAATCACAAATTATCAAAGTCTGTTGAAAGTATGGTAAAGGTAAAGTGATTTTCTGGCAATATCTGTAAATAGCTTGGCTATTTTCATATTAGACACAACAGGCCTATATGTAAACTCCAATGCCATGACCAGATGCATTTTTTTCTTAATCTTGCCATTATTCTATTCACTTTAAATTCAGGTTCACAACACAAAACTGTCATGCACAAAGTGAGCATGATGAACAGCTTTCTCAATATAATGCTCGTGCACCGATTTCCTCTGTGGACAAAACTGCTTGTGAGATCTCAAATATACGCTGCTCGCGTGCAAATTTTCTCATGCTCTCTCAAATATGCACTGCTCACGCACAAAATTTCTTGTGCGCTCACAGTTTACTACTCGCTCAGTGAGATTATATGCAGACTCACAATTTGTGTCTTGTGTTCCCTCTTCATTTCATGCTTTTTGATATAATTTATATTTGTACACTATTTATTAACAATAACCAAAATACTAAAATAGACTTACATATACAATTTTTAATCTAATCCACTATAACATTTTTTTGTTGTTTGTTATATGATGAAATATTTCCAATTTCAAACACTTAAGACACAGAGAAAAGAAGTTGAATGCAAAGAATACATTTTTAAAAAACATTTATTAAACATCCAAAAGGTGCACCATACTAATCAAATAAAACAACATTTAAACAAAAATATAACGAATGCAAGCAGATATGTAACCGATAAAAATAGAGGAAAACTTGATGAGGTATTATAGCCTACTGAACTATTCACTCCTCAAATAAATCTCACTATTAATCCCATTTTATCATGGCAACTAAATTAAATTGAACACGTCTCTGTTGTCTTCCACATTGCTGATGAGATTGTGGAGGACATTTTCCCTGTCATGTACAGTGTTTTGAACAGTTCTACAGTAAAGTACTTCAATTAATCAGTTGTGCTAATACTAGTTGCTATGGTAACACAAACGTAATATAAACAAATTACCCAGTGCTGTAGTTTTTTTTTTACAATATAGGGTATACTATACTACAATTCACCACACTTTACTGTAGTAAAGCTACACTTTGTATTTCATTTTATCAGTTCACTATTCTTAATACTACAGTATGCTGAAGCATTCATTAACAAATTGTAAATAATACTAGCCTAAAACATAGGCAGTATATCTAACACTCAAAAACACAAGTATTTATTATAGAATTTATCATAACCTTTTAGTGTTTCGTGTATTGCTAATAAATACTGTAGCAATATATAAACCATATCAACATTCTTGGGATAACCAATTGAACAGGAGGATCTCTGGAGAGCAAAAGCACGAAAAGAAGAGGAAACATGAGGCACAAAATGTGAGTCTGCATCATCTGACGGAGCCAGAGCAGATCATTCGCACGTGAGCAGCCGTGTTTTGAGTGCATGCGACTGCGAAAAAAAAAATTGCGGTCGAGTTGTCCACGAACAGAGAATTACATGAATGCGCTCTTGTAAAACTGCGCTTACGACTGTTGTCAGTGAAATAACGCCATATGCACATACGTCCATCTCGCGAATGTACTGTCTTCTGCTCTATGGAATCATTTTGCTGCTCTTCCGCTGCACGTCAGGGCTTGACCTTACTGTGAACCGGGCTGAGCCAATAGCCTCGGACCTCGAGCTCAGAGGCTGAAATCATTCCGCGTTCAAAGTAAAAAAGCTCCAATAGCTAGAGGGATAATAATGACAACACGCGCATATATTCACTAACCACGAACAGAAAATAGAACTTACTTGCGGTATTTTTTATTTGGTAATGTCTTGCGGGCGAAAAGTTTGTTGTAACGCACGCGTTACTGAACATGTACCGAGTAAAATATTACTGAAAATGTATAAGTAATGCCTTACACTACTGCGTTACTGGAAAATGTAATACATTACTGTAATACATTACTTTTGTAACGCATTACTCCCAACACTGTTCATCATGAGCTACGGATACAATCAAAATGGCATAAATGTTTTCAAGGAGCACTGCGAAGAGAATGCAATTGTCAATCTGAAGATAGCTTAAACTGAACTGTAAAAAATACACTGAAAGCAAATTAAGAGAGATGATTTTAATGTTTTTTTTATTATTCAAAGTTTAAATGTTAGAACGTTCAAAAGGAATAGGGCATGAGGGGATAACTGGGAATAGAACACAACCAGGAACCATGTTTCTAATTACAGGTCTATAGTATTAAGTAAAATTGTGCATTAATTAAAAAAATAATTTTGCAAATTCTGCAGGACCTCCTAGCGAACACGTCCCAGCGGCGTAGCGGACATTTTAAAAGTGTGTGTGTGTGGGGGGAGGGGGGGATTGGGTGGGGGGGAGAGACAGCTAAATAAGATAGAAAAGTTTACTTTCATAGAGTATAATTATTAATCACCTGTTTCTAAATGGTCTGTCTCTAAAAGTGAGGGAGGCATATCCCCCCCGTCCCCTCTGGTTGCTATGCCTCTGACTTGTCCTACTCCATAGCTCACCTAACTGGAAGACATGGCACCTTAATTACAACTTAATTTCAACCTGCTTGACATCACTAATGACAGTTCTAACAAAAGTGTTTATAACAATGTATCCGTGACAGTTCTTGACACAGTTATAACTAGCTAGTTTGTTTTTTCATCAACGTGTCATTCTATGATACTTCAACAATGAGTAATTATTATTTATGAACCATTACTATTTGGGAAAGGTGTGCCAAAGCAGTGCGAGAGACAGATGTGCTGAAGTCATTCCTTAAAACTAAAGTTTAGAAATTACAATATTTTTGAACAAGTGATTTTTCACAGCATTTCCTATAATATTTTTTCTTCTGAAGACTTCATCGTTGTATTATGGCTAAAATAAAAGCTGTTTAAAAAAAAAAAGAAAGAAAAAAATTATTGTCAATATTATTAGTAGCCTTAAGCAATATATGTTTTTTTCTGATTGTCTAGAGAAAAAACCACTGTTTTTAAATGACTTGCCTAATTACCCCAACTTGTCTAGTTAACCTAGTTAAACTTTTAATTTTGTTTTTAAACTGAATATTATTTCTCTTGAAAAATATCTAGTAAATTATTCTGTACTGTCATAATGGCAAAGATTAAAAGAAATCAGTTATTAGAAATGACTTATTAAAACTATTATGTTTAGAAATGTGTTAATAAAAAAATATTTCTGTTAAACAGCAATTGGGCAAAAAAAAAAAAAAAAAAAAAAAAAAAAAAAAAAATATATATATATATATATATATATATATATATATATATATATATATATACAAGGGGGCTAATAATTCAGAAGGGCTAATAATTCTGACCTCAACTATATATACAGCTTTTGTTGGTGCTAGCTCTTTGATGTTGTCTTGATATGTCTGAGCCTTAAAACTACAAGTGGTTTGTTACTCCCAAACATTGACAGTGCGAACTGTCATTCTATGATATTTCAACAACGAGTAATTATTATTTATGAACCATTAGTATTTGGGAAAGGTATGCCAGAGCAGTGCGAGAGACAGATGTGCTGAAGTCATTCCTTAAAACTAAAGTTTACCTCAGTTTTTTTGTAAAACACTGCAAAAATTTTCAGAAATGACAATATTTTTTGAACAAGGGATTTTTTACAGCATTTCCTATAATATTTTTTCTTCTGAAGTAAGACTTAATTGTTCTGTTTTGGCTAAAATAAAAGCTGTTTTTAATAAAAAAAAACAAAACAAAACATTTTGAATATTATTAGTAGTCTTAAGCAATATATATATTTTTCTGATTGTCTGGAGAACAAACCATTGTTATTAAATGGCTTGCCCAATTACCCCAACTTGCCTAGTTAACCTAGTTAAACCTTTAATTTGCTTTTTAAACTGAATATTATTGACTGTCATCATGGCAAAGATAAAAGAAATCAGTTATTAGAAATCAGTTATTAAAACTATTATGTTTAGAAATGTGTTAAAAAATTATATTTCTGTTAAACAGTAATTGGGCAAAAAAATATACAGGGCGGCTAATAATTCAGACAGGCTAATAATTATGATCTCAACAATACAGCTTTTATTGATGCTAGCTCTGATGTTGTCTTGATATGTTTGGGCCTTAAAACTACAAGTGGTTTGTCAATCCCAAACACTGACAGTTCGAACTGCTGTTTAATCACAGTGAGCTGAATGCAAGATCACAACAACATGTAAATACTCCTCCAGCAGTCCCATTCCATCTCAAAATCTTTCCATCCTCTCACTTCTCCTCTCGCAGCTGTTCAATCTTCCTCCTGTTCACTTTATTCCAGCGGTTTGAGCACACGGCTAGCGGCTGGTTTTAACTGACATGCCCTTCTGTCTCTTAATAAAAGCTGCCGGTGTGGTACAGGTGAGAGTGACTGGGTTTATTTACCTGTGATTGGGCCTGCCTGCAGACACAAAGAGCAGTGACATCTTGTTTGTGAGGTGCGAAGGCTAAACTAATTCATCTGTTGGCATGCGCTAGCTTTGTAATGCTCTCTGGGACCTCGCTGTGCAAGCTGACCTGAACCGTGAGGCTGAAGGGCTTGAATCTGAGGCAATTTGCAACGGATCCTGACCTGCCTTACATAGAAGGGGCTGAGGGGTTTATTTATTTATTTATTTTTTTTTTCTCAAAAAGGAACGATGAGGCTTATATCTAAGCCATTTTGCACAGTAATTGCATGGTTTTGGGAGACAATGGCATGCAACTAAGGCAAGACTGAAAGGCATACATAGGGCCCTATCATACACTCGGTACAAGACGTGCATGACGAGATTTGTTGCTATTTTCAGACCTGTGCAACTCTAATTTTCATGTTTTGCCACATTGTTTAAATCGCAAATCCATTTGCGCCACTTTGTGGACTCATGGGTGTATCGGTCTAAAAAGGAGGTGTGTTAAGGCGCATTGTTGGCATGTTGTTATTTTGAAGAACTGAAATAGAGTACACCATAGATTAAATTTAAAGTCTGAAGTCCAGCACAGATCGCTTTAGTTATGCACCTATGCAGATCTAAACGCTAACACATTGCTTAATAAGCACAGGATGTACAACAATACACAAATATCTTTGCATATGAAAAAAGTAAGGGAATAAAATGTTACAAAAAATATTAATTTCTACATAAAAAACTCCATGACATCTTCATGTCAGGGGGCTTTTTTCAGTTTATTCATGACAATATGCATTTTTACAATGTTATTGTTATTATTAAGATTATTTATTATATGCATATTTATATTTGTTTTAATAATAGGAAATGTGTTTGGATATAACTCAGTTTTTTGATCACACTTCTTTATTATTAATCATTTATTAGTTTTCTGGAAATTAGAACTGAATTTAAAAATAGTTTTGAAACAAATCTTTGTGCTTAACAAACAAAATTAAATATGTAGGCTAATCTATGTCTTTAGCAGAGTGCGTACAACACCGTTTCCTTACTCCACGAAAGTAAAGGAGTAAAGTAAAGAGTAAAAGTAAAGTAAAGAGAAAGTAAAGAGGCCGAATGGAGGAGGCTCATTCTTTATCCTCGTGCAGATGGTCTGTTTAACTGTTTTCTCGCTAATGAAGCATTTATTTTTTCCACTTACAAAGACCACCATGTAAATAACAAATGCGCCATGGCGCGACGCAACTGACTCTTAAAGGGAAAGTGAGATGAGACTCTGATTGGTTTAATGCACGTTATGCTCAAAACATACCCTTAAATCATTAAGAGAATAAGCAAAACCCTGTTAGACCATGCCCCACAGCGCAAAGCGTATTTTTCCACCCGTAAAAAAGCAAAAGTGGATTCGGACACACCCCTTTTGTGCCATGTGCTTTAGACTTTGTGCCTAGATTGTTAAATTAGAGCCCCAAGCGTTTATTATTTCTGGGAGAGAAATGCAGGTGTTCATTATTTTGCCTTTTAATGTTATAAAATTTTGTCAATTGTCGTCACTACTACTACTATTACTACTACTACTAATAATAATAATTTCACAACACATTTTTTTACCAATGGTATACTTTTAAAATATCATAGTATTTCCTGTTGGGTATCTACAATTGAAGTAAAATTTATTAGCCTTCCTGTGAATTTTTTTTACATTTTTCCCAAATTATATTTAACAGAGCAAGGAATTTTTCACTGTATATCCTATAGTATTTTTTTTTCTTTTGGAGAAAGTCTTATTTGTTTTATTTTGGCTAGAATAAAAGCAATTTTTAATCAGTTTAAAACCATTTAAGTTCAATATTATTAGCCCCCTTAGGCAGTATTTATTTTTCGATTGTCTACAGAACAAACCACTTTTATACAAGGACTTGCCTAATAACCCGAACTTGCCTAATTAATGATGTTTATAAACAAATTTCGAGAGAAGCACATGGGTGTGATTGACACGTCTGGTCTTGCATTAGAAATCTTACCCATCCAATCAATAAAAAGAATCATTATAATTATATTATATTATATTATATTATACCTCAGCCATCTTTCGATTTCTCAGAATCCCAAACCACCCCAACTCCACTTCCCCTTCAGCCTTCTGTTGAAAAGAATAGGGGAGGTTTTGCAGGACTGGGCCTGAGCTCAGACCCATCTCTCTCGATTAAGGGGAGAGCCCTGGGCTCAAGAATCTTTCTAAGCTTAGAGCTCTTCCCCGCTCTTTCATTCAGTCATGCTTCTGCTAAGTTCAAACTCTTGAAATCTAGTTAAACCTTTAAATTGCAGTTTAAGCTTAATACTAGTATATTGAAAAATAACTAATAAAATATTATGCACTCATGTCATCACGGCAAAGATAAAATAAATCAGTTATTAGAACTATTATGTTTAAAAATGTGTCTAAAAGATCTTCTTCCTGTTAAGAGAAATTGAGAAAAAAATATACAGGAGGGCTTAGGATACAATTTAGGAGGGCTAATAATTCTGACTTCAACTGTATATTAGAATTGCATTTCTATTTTGCTTCAGTTTTAAAAACCTTAAAATATATCAATATAATATATAATATATTAATGTATTCAATATGAAACTAAAAATTTCAAATATTTCTAACAATAATAATTATCCATTTTTATGTGATAACACAGAAAAAAAAAACAAACAGAAACCTTCAGCAACAATATATCATTTTTTAAAATGTATTATTATTTGTAGTTGTAGCTGCAGGTTTATGTGAGCGGTCCACTGAAACCCCTGCAGCAACAGTGTTATAATCAAATATTTGCAGTCTGCTGTAAGTATCCCTTGGAGTTAGAGGACGATCTCAGCACCAGGGATTCAGTGCCAGCCAGGTGCACTTTCCTAGGCCTTATCTGTCTGTGCACGGCAAGCAGCTGGCATGCCTTTCACCAGCGGATTACACGCTAACGCTGCTGTTCCCTCGTACTATCACTTCTGCTTTTCAGGGGACATGCTGACCTTCAAGCGCTGCTCAAAACTTTCACTTTTTTTAACTGAAGGATAATTTAGAGGATACATGAAAGATTGTAAAGAAACCAGATGAAATGTAAAACGATAGATGAATTAATCTGAAATTAGAGTAGGGGTCTTATTAGATTGTATAGAGAGATGTACAGTACATCATGAACTCTGAGTTTTGACATTTACTTATTTTATCTCTCTGTCCAAGGCTGAACTATTTTGAGTATTAATATAAAAGAAGAAGAAAGAAGTCAGGAGTGCTGAAATATGCATTATGCCTTTTATCCTCGCAGTGTTGGATGATCCAACCTATCCACGAGAAAGAAAAGGTGCAAAAATATTTTGAATGTGGAAGAAAAACTCATTTCACAGAAAAATTGAATTTTGCCAGCCGGATAAGAAACAGAATAGTTTTCTCTAAGCATTTGTTAAAGATGCTGTTTGTAAGTCTGCTAGATTTCAGGGTTTTTGTTGTACTTTTAGACATATTATAACTGTTAAGTCTCTGTTTAAACTGACAGTTTTCTTTTAAAGAATGAAAATCCTGTTATCACTGCCTTACCCACAAGTCAAAGGGTTACAAAAAAACTTTAAAAAGCAGGTCATACAGGTACACAATGGTGAGTTATTGAAGACAGAATTTTGTTTAGTTTTTTCTTTTGATACTATATATATTTGAGCAACAGTATGCAAATGTAATCAACTGTTTGCACAGTTGATCTTGATTAAAAAAACTTTTATAGTATGTGAGGCTGCATTAATCAGGGCAACCGGAGTCAGGAACACTTCCCAAAAGGCTCTAATTTGAAAGTCATCAACACTCATGGTATTCTGTCTGTTTCTCTTCATAAGGAGGTTTCCATAATCTTGGATCTGCCATGCATCCAGAGCAGATAGATATGATGGTCATCATTGAGTCAAGAGCACAAAACTGTTTCCTGCAAAGGCCCAGTGACAGGCAAGTCTGTCCATAGATTTCCTGGCTAGTCTGATCATCCTTCAATAATGAGATTTGTAAAAACTAAACCAAATCTGTCTTATTTAAACTAGAACCACATCAGCATTCTACTACCACTCTGCTCCCTGTCTGATATGCTGGATTGTTCCACAATCTGAAATATTGTTTTGGCTTTTTATTCTAATTTCTTCATCTACGTTAAGCTGCTTTGACACCAACTAGATTGCCAAAATTCTTTAGATAAAGTTGGAGAAATGAACTCTAACTAGTTGGGAAGTAAATATTGATTTCTTGTTTGTATCAAATGTAATAATTGCTAACTCTATGATTCCTTTGTTGCCAATGTTCCCGTTATAAATAACAGCAGTAGAGTGAATGAGGCTTTAATTCAAAGACATTTTTCCCCTTGAGAAATACTACTGTACCTCTATATATCCAAATGAATCAGCATCAAACTAAATCAAGATTGGATCTGTGCTTCATACAAGCTAATGAATCAAAATTGAATAGCAAATTTAGTGTTACACTGTAAAAATAAGCAGTTTTCCATATTTTGTGACTCGAGTATTTTTCACTTATTTATGCTTTTGAATTGCATTACAGGATCTTGGTCTTTCCCCCAAAAGCTTTTGATGTTGAAAGGTTTAAAAAATGACTTTTGTTGACATTTTTAATAGTTTAAAGTGATATATTGTCTGTGTTTGTCATACCTGTCAATCCTTCCGTTTTTACCAGGATTCTCCCATATTTTACCATTCTATCTTGCTCTCATACCATTTAAGTATTTTCCTATATTTCTCCCATATTTTTGATCTTTCTATGAAAAGTGAGAGTAGCTTCAAATAGCCGATCTCAAATGTGATATAATTGAAAGAGCTGTTCAAGAGAATTATGCTTTCGCTTTATTTTGGCTTGAAATCACATTGAAATTAATATTAAAACAGCCACATTCACTTAATCTCCATTAAAGCTATATGCGTCGACCGTCACCCTTCCTATGCAACCTCTGAATCAGTAACGGTGCTGACTGATGGATGCGCTCCGTAGTAATAAAGACACTGTTCCCAGATCAGCTTCTGTACAATTTATTAGAAGAAGACCCAGCAGGCACTGTACATCAACCTGACGTTAGATTGACGTTGTCCCTCAACATCGTAGAGACATTGCATTTTGTTTGGAAACGAAAACCGAGTTGATGTCAGGCCGATGTCAATGCCCAACAGTTCACTAAAACAGTAATCAAATGCTTTCATTATAGATTTGTGGATTCTTAAAGAGACTCCTCTGTTATCAAACAAAACAGTGTATCAAAATGAGAGATTCACTGCTCTTCACTAAATAACTATAATAGTATTTAAGAGCCCCTATTATGAGTTTTTGAAAATGAGCTTCCAAGCAGTGTGTAACACATCACTAAGTAAATGAAAACATCCAGCTGAGGTTCAAATCCGAAAGTGCACCAGGTTTAAAACTATTGACTCTTTAATGAAATAGTCAACTCAGAGTTAAATAAATTAATCGAGTTGGGTTCGGATCTTTTGCTTGAACACGCCAATGTCGATAAGGTACATCACCAAATATGTAGTTCCAGATCCAGTAAAATGTGAACGTGCTCTTCCTTCAGACACTAGCATGAGCGCTGGGGTTCATGGTTTGCAATATTTGTGTTTAATTGTTTGTTATAAGTTGTAATTGGCCTGCGCGGCTTGTAATTACTTATCTACTATGGATCAGTGCTTGAGTTTTATCTCTCAGGTTAAATCTTTATGGGCTGTTTACATATTGCATCCAAAACCACTTTGAAAACGTGACGCATGCTTCTTCCTTTATCAATTTAAATGTGTTTGTAAACACACGATCCTCTGTCGTTTCTTGTCGAGTCAAGAACATCAGCTGTTGATACACGCGCGGCTCAATTTTCAAAATAGTTCAACTTTTGACAGTGTGGATTAATACTGAATGTGTGTCGTTGTTATTGTAAACTTTGGTACAAAAAACTTGTAATAAACTGCCAGTAGCCTTCTTTTTCTGTTATGTTACGGACTTAATTCTCTTTATTTCTTATTTCTTAAACAATATCTTGTCTCAAACCACTAAAATGCCAGTAAAAGTATCTTTGTTCATCTGCAGTGTTAATTTTTCAACATCAAAAGTCAACAAAGCACAGATTAAACTTCCATAATGCAATTCACAACCGTAAATAGTCAGAAAACACCACGTGAACCACAAAATTAGCAACCTGATAATTAACAGATCTTTTTTTACAGTGTAGCTCTACCAACCAAAAGTCCAAACTCTAGGTCAACATCCAGAAATATACTGCTGTTTGAGTAAATAGATGCTATTTTAGTTGGTTATTGCCACTTTTCCCATCAACCAGACTCTCGAACATCCTTCTGTAAATACTTTCCACAACACATGTAAAATCCCCTGGTGCTTCTATCAAAAATGAAGCATGCAGTAACCCAGGACACAGAGCGCAGCGGCATCCAGCATTATTCAAGCGTGTCTGTGCTGCCGGTATGAGGAAACGGCTTGGTTCCACAGTGACCGGTTGAAAGATTAATTAAGAAGAGAAGTCACCGGGGTCCGGTTTGTCCTGACCTCTAAAATGAGTAATCAGGGCCAGGAGATGACTGCTCCATCAGGTTTCTGTCTCCAGCCCTCATTCTGTCACACAAACGCATTTACACACAGGTCACCTCGTGTTGACATGGCAGCTGGCCCGCTCATTTTTAATCTTTTCTCTCCATTGTACTAACTGCATTCAGCTCTCCTGCCTTCGCCAGTACGAGGGCCCTCTAAAGTCACTGCTGTACAGACTGAACCATCAGTGCATCAATGAAAACTTGTGCAATTACAACAAAACACATTAATAATAAAAATAACCTTGAGGATTTGCAAAGAAAAGAGTCATTAGTGAAGGATGGAATTCAGACCTTTTGCTGAACTGAAGCATAAGACACTGACACTGCTGACCTGCTGAACTCATATATAATACAGCAATGCCCTATGCTGAAAGTGCAGCATAAGCCTTGCAAAGTAGAGTTTGTCTTTAATAGAAATTCAACCTGTCTGTTTTTTTTATTTAATGTATGATGTTGTGAACAATTCAGGTGCAAGTTATTCACAATCCTATTCCATTCAGAGTCTGTAAGCTTATTTATTTTTCTAAAAAGAAATTAAAACTTTTAATCAGCAAGGATGCGACAGATCAAAAGTAACAGTGAAGACATTTACAATGTTATAAAAATCAATCATCAATCAATCATTTAGTCTCTTTATTAATCTGGGGTCGCCACAGCGGAATGAACCGCCAACTTATCCAGCACATGTTTTACGCAGCGGATGTCCTTCCAGCTGCAACCTATCTCTGGGAAACATCCATGCACACTCATTCACAGTCAAACAATACGGACAATTTAGCCTATCCAATTCACCTGTACCGCATGTCTTTTGACTGTGGGGTAAACCGGAGCACCCGGAGGAAACCCACGCGAACACAGGGAGAACATGCAAACTCCACACAGAAACGCCAACTGACCCAGCTGAGGCTCGAACCAGCGACTTTCTTGCTGTGAGGCGACAGCACTACCTACTGCGCCACTGCGTCGCCTTGTTATAAAGATTTCTGTTTTAAAAAATACAGCTCTTTTGAACTTTCTATTTGTTATAAAGTTTTTTATTCATTCATTAATTTTCCTTCGCCTTAAAGCTGGCTCACACTGTGCGATTTGTTATGCCACACTGTAAAATCTCAGCTGTCATAATGTCAGACTGAACGACAACGAAGATTCACCAAACACGGAAGAAAACTTTCCTGGAGTTTGACGTCATCCAACCGTGACACGTTCACTATTGCATATTCTGAAATGATTCCTTGCAGCAAACATATCTAATAAAGCAATCACTAGCGGCAATTTTGCACACAGCATGCCTCAATAACAAAACCAGGAAGAAAAAAAATCTGTTTTGGCATTTCCCCGTGGTCATTTGAATTGTTGCATGGATTGCGTCATCAGATTCTGCGCTGCTGTTGGTTCTTGGATTGACACTCACCACAGCTGTTGTCATACTGCAAGCAAGTGTCTGAAATCTTCTGACACTGTCGGAACTTCATCGGAGGAAAAATCTGATTGCAACGGGCATTAAGCAGCTATCTGTGAAGATGTCAAACCAACTATCAAAGAATTTCAGGAATCATTTAGGATTTCCCAAATTTGTCTCAGATGCCAAAATCGTGGCTGAAATCTCACAGTGTGGTCTCTATTTCAGAGGTATGAAAGCGGAATGAATCACCAACTATTCCAGCATATGTTTTACGCAGCGGACGCCCTTCCAGCCGCAACCCAGAATTCGGAAACACCCATTCACACATTCACACACACTATGGACAATTTAGTTTATTTAATTCACATGTCTCCTGAGCACCCGGAGGACAAATTAATAATAAGCAATGTCAACAACATCCAAACTCCAGACAGAAATGCTAACTGGCCCAGTTGGCTCGAACCAGCAACCTTCTTGTAGTGATGTGACAGTACTAACCACTGAGCCACTGTGCCAATCAAGTAGTTAATTTTATAACAATATATCAGTAAGCAAAATGGTTTTCAACATTAATAATAAGCAATGTTTCTTAAGCAGCAAATCAGCATAAGCAGAATGCAGTAATCTGTAATGTTTCCATTACAGATTTGCTCAGCATTTTTGCACTATTTACAAAACGTAAATAAAAACTATTGTGCTTCTATTAACTGCTGTTAATTGATGTAAATAAAACAGTTTTCCATTTGCATGCCACTGATGTTTTGTATAGCACAGCCACTGCGCTAAATATTCTTTTTAATCATATGGTTGCCACGTGTCCAGTGTTTTGGTGTGTTCATGTAGTTACCATGTTTACATCATGTGATCTTCCCCATGTTTTCATGCTCCATGTGTGTTTGTCCATGTGAAACCTTTGTTTTGTTTCTCGCCGTTTCTTGATTATTATTGAGTTCCAGCTGTGTTCACCGCCCCATGTGTATCCAGTGTGATTACGTCCTGTGTATTTATATCCCTGTGTTTAGTTCATTCCTGGTCAGTTATTGAGTTGTCAACCACCCCAGAGATGCCTTTGTTCCATGTTCCTGTGTTTGTAGTAAGTGTGATGCTTTGTAAATAAATACGGGTTCTTTTGATAACTCCTGCGATCATGTGCGTTTGTGAATGAGCTGACATGACAGTGGCACTTTTACATTGTATCATATCAAATTTGCATTTTAAATATAAACTAAACTAGCAAACAGTTGTTTTAATAATTAACACTGTTACGTTTAACTGCTTTTACAGTGAAGCCAATGCAGAAGAAAAACACACTGCAAAAAACTTATTTTCTCACTATATTCTTATGTCTTGTTTCAAATAAAAAAATCTAAAAGAATTTCGGTCCCACTTTATAACAAGTGTCCTTAACTACTATGTACTTACACTGAAATTAATAGTTTGTTACAATATTGTGTAAATACATCTATTTACTGTGTGCTTATGCTTGATTAAATACCCGTATGTAATTACATCTGTAATTAAATTCTGTAATTACATTTGTAAATACACTGTTGACCATCCCTTACACCTTAACCCACCCTTAAACCTACCCATACCACCAAGCCTGTCCATAACCCTACCACTATCCCAACTCAAGAGCACCACAAGTGTTCACAAATATATTATGAACACAGGAAGTACATTGTGTTTATTTTTTTGATGCAAGTACATAGTAGTTAAGGACACTTAATATAAAGTGGGACGGAATTTTCTAGTAAAATGTAAGTACGAATAAATGTAAACCAAGTACAAATTAAGTGAGTTTCTTAACTAAAACAACAGTAATAATCTGCCAGTGGGCAAGCAAAATCATGTAAAAAAAACTAGTTTATAGTCTTTAGCACACAGGCAGATTATTTATCTTATAAGAAAAAAAAACGTACATTTCATTTGTTTAAAACATGTCTAAAAAGACTCAAAACAAGACAAACCCCAAAATACTTTAAGGAAACCTTTTTGTTTTTGTTCTCTCGCTGAAATGCATCATACAGTATTATACATGTATAATAGAAGTAAGCCACGTTTCAAATGGCCTAAAATGAAATCTTATTGCGGTCCAGCAAGTACTTTTGTTAAACTGTGAGAGAGAACACAACAGTAACACCAGATTAATGTGTATCAGCAGAAAGTGAAGGTGTGTTAAATGAAGTGGCACAGTTACTGTGAAGCTGGAATATTACATCCATCATGGGGTTCACCAATGAAACCTGCATATGGTTTGGGTTCTACACCAGTGCTCTTTGAGCGGGAGAACAAGACAAATGGGTTGTATTATCAGCTTTTAATTGTCATACTGCAAAGAGATTAACCTGTTGTCAGGTGTTCAGACAAGTATAATTAAGAAATTAGTCACATGCAATATGAACACTGCTTATCAAGACCTATTGTAGTAATTTTCACTGAAGATAGAAAAAGCGATTTGACACAGCCATCATCTGTACATATTAACACAGAAATCATTTCTGTGAGCATATAGTGACTGGATCTGTCTTGAAGTAACAACACAAAGAATCAAGCATGCACGAAAATAGGCACTTTCACTGTGCATATATTGCTCAGTAAAGCAGTGTTTCACACTTGTACTTTTGTGTGCAAACCCCAAATTGTGGTGCTAAAGTGTAAAATAATTCAGTGTTAGAACCAATCGTAAAATGCCTTGGTGCTTACCTCACTGAATATTCATCAGCTTTGTATAGCTGAAACTGAAGAACAAAGGCTTTGTTTTACTATGTGAGAGAAAATGTAATGGTTTTCAAACAGTGTCAAACCCAAGTAATGCATGTGTAAAACACACAAAAAAAGTTTATAAACATACCCTGAAATGCACTCTAAGCCAGTTTGGATAAGTTTGGCACTTACACCTTAAAGATGCATTAAGATTAGATTTTCCATTTTTATTTTACATAGCATGCATAATGCAAATAAGACTCTTATTTGGAGAAATCATTTGAACACACGTTTGAATCATAATTGAGATATTTCCAACTTTTCCCTAAACATCCACTCATTTGTGCTGAGAATTAATGATGCTGGTGCACGTTCATTATTCACCATGTACACCCACCATAAATCAGTCTCTCTGCAGCATCTGTAAGTACAACTAATCAAGTTGAAAAATACCACTGTCATGATACATTTTCAAAAACATTTTGCTTTGTATCTGTTATTAGTGTAAAATTTCACTTTCCATTACAGGACTCAGCTTAGTAACAATGTGTTTACGAAATTACATTGTGTTTAGATCAGGGGTCACCAATCTCGGTCCTGGAGGGCCGGTGTCCCTCCAGGGTTTAGCTCCAACTTGCCTCAACACACCTGCCTGGGTGTTTCAAATATACCTAGTAAGATGTTGTTTAGCTAGTTCAGGTGTGTTTGATTAGGGTTGGAGCTAAAATCTGCAGGACACCAGCCCTTCAGGAACAAGTTTGGTGACCCCTGGTTTAGATCAAGGTGTACTAGTATGGAATTAAAATGCACTTCAATCCACAAATGGTGTACATTTACAAGTTATTTTAGGTAAATGTAACTGCTGTTGTTAAAGGGGTCCTGGTATGCATTTCACATTTTCAATTTCCTTTAGCACTATTGAGTGCATGTGCCTGACAATGCATGTCTGAAAGAAAGTCTGCAGCCAGACACTATTGGCTTTTGGGGCATTATGTTATAAACAAACAATATCACATTCAAAGCTGTTTGAAATAGCTCAATATTAGCACAGCTTTGATTCTGCTGTAAGTATATGAATAAAAAGAAACAGCTACAGAAAAAAAAATTCTGCGTGAGAAACTACTCAATTTTTAAGTTGTCAGTTTAGCAAATGAGCACTGGCCACTGCTAATAATTTGAAAACATATATTTTCATTGAAAGCACCAAAAGTCTTTTAGAATGGACTAAAAACTCAATCTTATAGTGGAATAATATACCATAATCTACACCACTACACTGTAACACAGAGTGTTTTGCATACTACTAACTGTAAACTTTGCAGTTTTATTAAGTAGTAGTCAGGCAGGCAATGGTCAAACACCGGAGCAAACAGGAACATACGCGTAATTCAAAAGGCGAAGTAAGATAACAGGCAAATGGTAAGTACAGGAGGCAACGAATCAACAATGTGAAAACAAGGCAAGAATCAAACACAGAAAACCAACAGGACTCAGAAAAGTGTGTGAAAAAGAGTTTACTCTGAGTAATCAGTCCTTGAGCAGCTCCCAGCTGTGTGTGTGTAATCAAAGGTGAACCGAAACAGGTGTGAGTGAGGTGCATGACAAGATTTGTAGTTCATACGGTGACAGGATTGTAGTCCGAGTGAAAGTGAATGTTTACAAGTGATCTAGAGTACAATAGTGCTGTAATCAGGCCATAAAAGTTAGGCTAGATAGGGCCCGAGCCTGACAAGTTCATTTTGATTGACAGCTTTTTAAAAGCCCGAACCCGTTTATAGCCCGACATTGTTCAAATGTGCACCTGCACACAGCTCTTTTGCTTTCTTTCATGAATGAGTCATTTATATGTGTTTTAACATAATTTATTCATAACAAACGTAGGCTATAGGCTACTTGGAAGTTGGAAGAAATAAAATAAGTCCTCTGTAACATCATAACATCTGAGCACTCTAAATAGGCTTAAGTACACACACCAATAAAAATAAGTCTTTCTTAACTAATTAAATTAAAATAAATTATGACGGGTATTTGGCAATAATGAAATTAAGATTAAGGCTCTGCGGGATTTGTTTTACAACTTCTCTAAAATCTGTCATCAATGCGACGGTGAAACTGAATAATAAAATAATAATGCCAACATTATCCTATATACCCAGTCTACATTATGATTTTATGGTTTAATTAATATTTAGTTTTAATTTGAAAATCCTTTACCCAACAAGGTTAGGTTAAGTGTTTTTGTGAGGGAACATTATTGAATCCACTGTAGATGGCTTTAGCGCAGTTCTGCGCTCACTGAGCAGCACTGAACACCCTTTCTCTGCTGCTGCTACTGGCCAGGATACTGTTCTGGCTAATTTTGCAAGTTTTGGGTAGGATTGTTTGTTCATTTTCCACCAGCCAAGAACATCAATTTCATTTTCCATGACAGCGGTTCAATGTAGCAAGTGACCTCGTCATCGTCCCTGTCAGCTTGCTGTACATTGCTCTTTAGTGCTTTATCGTAATACGCAGTGTATGAGCAACCGCTGAAATCCCTTGGCGGCTAGAATGACCTTTCTTTTTGAACTGGCGGCTGGCCTGACCGCATTCAAAATTCGCTCTTTTTGACTTTTCCGTCATCGTTTGTTTCACCTTTGCAGGGAATTGATTTTATTGTTGTAACAAACGAATTAGATTACTTTCTCGTGCTAATGCATCACATGACCGTTCATTTACTGCGCAAGCCCAAGCCTGGCCCAACCCCGTCCAAAATGAGAAAAATTAAGCTCGAACCCACCCACCAGTTGCAGATCGCTGAAGAACTACACACATCCAACAGTTATGAACTGCAACTCCTAGCATGCACTGCACACACACACTGGTTCCTGTTTCCCACTGAGTACACTCACACAGCTGGCAACTTATCACGGACTGATTAGCTTGACTTTATATTCACCCCACATACACACACATACACACACAAACACACACACACACTTTGCAGAAACTTGCTTTCCTAGTGAAGCATTACAAAGCGTTTTTTCCTTGTTTGTCCCACTGTGTTTTTGATCCTTTGCATTGTTTATCATTGTTGTTGATTTTTTTTGCCGCCTGTCTTGAACTTTTGCCTGTTTTTTGACTACGATCTTTGGATTATCCTACACACTCCTGTTGTTGACCATTGCCTGCACGATTACTCTTTAAAGGTGCTGTATGTACGTTTTTGACTCTTCTAAAGCATAAAAATACCATAATATATTTGCAGATATTTATAAAACATGCAAAGTGAACATTCTTGTTTATCTGGAAAAAACTGCTGAAGTCAGATATTCTGCTTTAAAAAATGGGCGTTCCGTGCCGGAATGCTATCTTGTTTTTTGTGGGTTTTTTTTACCTGCCCAGCACACCCAATTATAATTCAGCACCCCAGGTTGCCTTGTTGGAAAACCATGTATTTCATTAATTCAGTCAGGGAGACTCTCAAAGTGAGAGTCAGAGTTCTACATAATGTGGTTATTAATTAGCAAATAATATAAATATTATGAATGTAAACATTAGGTGAGCAGGTTACATTGTAACCACGTGTCCTATCAACACGCTACGTGACGAGATTTGCAGTGATAAGCAATTTGGCTCTTTGCACCAGACGAAACATGACAGAAATTTAAATACAGCCATTCAGAAACAGAATATGCACTCACTCATGAAATAGTAATGTTTATAATCATATTAATACATATTAAACCTCTCTAACATTATTAAATGTACAAGCTGAATCGCTGATAGTGAGTCACAGTTCAAAAGTCAAATGGTTTATTTTATTTTCAAGTTCTGAGCTAAACTTTCTGCTGCTTCTTTCAGTAGTATGGCAATAAATGTCATGTAAAATGGCATTCAATCTCACATTATTAGCATTTAACACTGAATGATGCACATGTGGTGTACCTGAGGTGATCGTTTTATTCTGTTGTTCACATGTGAGAAATAGAAACCGCTTGTAATATATATCAATTCGAGGTGTTGCTTAGGACAAAAACTCCTTTTATATGGAAAATCTTGCTTCTATCACGTGCTGTTGGTTTTATTTAGAACACGGTTTAAATCAGCCTTTAGGCTCGATATTCTCACTGTTGGTCATCAATCTGGCAACCTCCGCTTGCTTTGTTTTGATCCAGGAATGCATTACCTAGTTCAACCACTGGGTGTCAAACTTACATCCTGCACCTTTAATAAACTGCACGTAAATCCCCATCTCCATTGTCCGACGTTACAATTAGCTCAATAAACAACTATCTATCTAAATTCACTTTGAGCTGCTTTGGATAAAGGCATCTGATAAATGTGCTGATTTAAATAAAATAAAAATGTTAAACCTAACTAAACAATAAAGATATAACTACACGATGCAGTTTTCAAAGTCAATAACTGTCACCAGAGTGCTCAGCATCTCTTTAGTGCTCTTGTTAGGAGCAGCATGGTTATTTTGCCATTTAATTTCTATTCCTACGGGAGACAAACTGAAGGAAAAAAATACTGCAGCTTCCTGATGAGTCAGGCAACAGCGCCTATTATATTGCACAATTTTAAGAGAAAATCGATCAGCACGAAACTGCATCCTGAACAGCTCAAACACAGATGTCTTACTTGAACCTAAAGTACTTATTCCGGATTCCTCCTGGAGTCTCCCGCAGTGAGAGTTGGATCATGCTGCTTGCTGTCTGATTTCTATGATCAGTCTGCGCTCTCATCTCCCACACATCAGCTCTCTGCCTATTGTGTGTCTGTCCTTTATGGGCATGCCATTGCTTTTTGATGGTTTGCATTAGAATATGGCCTTTTATAAATACAAGCATTCATATACTGAAGCTCAGACAGGAAATTGTGAACGCATTTACATTAAGCTGCTTTGGATGAATGCATGCAAGTAAAAAACGCCTCACCAGCGGTGTCCTCTTTACTGTCTAGCTCATAAGTGTGGCTATGCATAGAAATGTCCGTAACCGTGATCATAGATAATAGAACTGAGACTCAATAAAGTATTTAAAAGTCCTAGCAGCAGATAAGTTTCAAGACGTGTCATTATGCGGAGTTATAATGGCGGGTTCTGGTTAATGAGATATTTAATGTCTTCACTGACCTGCTGCATTCCTTCTAAATTAAGATTCAGTCTTTAGCACACCTCTGCATGATGACACTGGAGGAAATATGCAATTGCATGTGATACGAACCAAATTGTCAGGGAAAGAATATCCCACTCACGAGGAGTACCATTTCGAAATGTACTTTTTAGATTGTAGATTCTTAAATAATAATAATAATGATAATAATAATAATAATAATAATAATAATAATAATAATAATAATAAAAATAAAGTAAATTCACATTTTGTCACTAACAAAGTCTGAAAAGTATTCATCATTGTTTTTAAACAAATATAGCATCAAATCAGCATATTAGAATGATTTCTGTAGGGTCATGTGACACTAAAAACTAAAGCAATATATTACATACACTACCTGACAAAAGTCTTGTCATCGATCCCAGTTGTAAGAGCAACAAATATAACTTGACTTCTAGTTAATCATTTAGAAAAGTATCAGAAGGTAGATTTTTCTGATGAACTGCATTCGAATCATCACAAATACTACCGAAGACCTATTGGAACCCACATAAACAAAAAATTCTCACAGAAATCAGTCAAGTTTTGTGAAGAGAAAATCATAGTTTGGGGATACATTCAGTATAGGGGCATGCGAGAGATCTGCAGAGTGGATGGCAACATCAAAAGCCATATCAAGACATTTGTGCTGCCCATTACATTACAAACCACAGAAGAGGGCAAATTCTTCAGAAGGATAGCACTTCTTCTCATACTTCAGCCTCCACATCAAAGTTCCTGAAAGTAAAGAAGGTCAAGCTCCAGCATTGGCCAGCCAAGTCACCAGACATGAACATTATTGAGCATGTCTGGGGTAAGATGAAGGAGGAGGCATTGAAGATGAATCCAAAGAATCTTGATGAACTCTGGGAGTCCTGCAAGAACGCTTTCTTTACCATTCCAGATGACTTTATTAATAAGTTATTTGAGTCATTGCAGAGATGTTTGTATGCAGTCCTCCAAGCTCATGGGAGTCATACACAATATACACAATTAATTCTTTTTCCACTGCACCACGACTTTATATTCTATACTGTACTTTAATTTGGTTAAGTGACAAGACTTTTGTCTAAGAAAAGTCTGACTTTTATGTTCTAATTAAATAATCGGAAATCAAGGTATGATTATATTTTATTTTGGTAAAGTAGGCGTAATCTAGAGGCCTTTGCCTTTCATATAAGCCACTTCTCATACCAAATGATCATCTAGAAGTCATGTTATTTTTTTGTTGTTCTTAAAACTTGGATTGGCAACGAGACTTTTGTCAGGTATTGTATTAAAATATATCAAAACATAAAATAGCAATTAAACATGTAATAAAAACATGTTTTACTGAAATATATAATTTAGAGTCTGATTTTACATAAACTTAAAGAAGGTTCCATGGACACCAATGACCTCTTTGATGCTCTGTACTACAGAAATATGCAAATGTTATATAAATTATGCAGTGCAGTATATTAGCTATATTTACTCACTTATTGGTCATGTGACACTAAAAACTAGAGTAACATATTACATTTTAAAATATGTTAAAACAGAAAATATTTATTTTAAATTATAATAACAGTCCACTACATGTATTACTGAAAAATATCATTTAGAGTCTGATTTTACATTAATAAAAAAAGCTTGAATTGACATCAACAACATCTTGATCCTCTGTATTATAGGCATATGCAAATGTTATACTGTTTGAATTTGAAATATATTGCATATACTGTATTTACTCACTTATTGGTCATGTGACACTAAAATCTAGAGTAATTAATTGTATTTTAAAATATGTTAAAACATAAAATAGTCATTTTAATTATAATAACAGTCCACAACATGTATTACATTAATTATTAAATATTTCATTTAGAGTCTGATTTTACATTAATTAAGACATACCAATGACACCACCCTACTGGCCGAAGGCAGAGAAGATCTAGATCGACTCATCCTATAAGTGCAAGAAGAAATTGAGAAGGTGGGGTTGCGCCTGAACATCAAGAAAACGAAGGTGAACTCCAAGAATGGAAGATGCAGCATAAAGATCCACAACGGAGACAGTACAGTTCAGGACTTTATATTCCTTGGTTCCAAAGTTGACCGAAATGGGGACACCACACCTCAAGAGATGGTTAACCCTTGGACGGAATGCAATGGTGAGCATGAATGCCATCTGGAGAAGTAAGGATATCAGGACTGCAACTAATGCCAGGCTAGTCAACGCGACCGTCTTTGTCATAGCAACCTATGGCTGCAAGACCTGGATGATCAAGAAGACAGACAGAAGAAAGATCAACGCCTTTGAGTTGGGGTACTAGAGGAGACGGTTGTGCATTCTGAGAATCACCAACAAAGAAGTCCAAGGGTGCATCAAGCCAAAGACCTCGCTGGAAGCCAAGATTACCAAATAGAAATGATCCTATTTTGGCCATGTCATGCATAGAAATTCACTCGAGAAGGAAGTCATGCTGGGAATGGTCAGTGGAAGTAGGAGGAAAGGCCGCCCAAGAACTCATTGGCTCAATACTGTCAAATCTGATACCCACTTGAGCATGCGCAAACTCAAAGAAGCAGAGATTGAACTGTGTGAAGGGGAAGGATCCATAGAATGACCGAAATTCGACCCCGATTGAACGGATAATTGATTGATCGTATTGATTTACATTTAATACAAAAAACAACTTAAATTGACACCAACAACTTCTTTGATCCTCTGTATTATAGGATTATTTAAATATTATATAAATTATACAGTGCAGTATATTAGCTATACTGTATATACCCGCTTATTTGCTCATCATTCACTATTATCCTAAATCCATGCTTGCAGCTTTAAAATCTGGACTTGTATATATGTTTTAAGCCAGTTTTCCCTATTAGACAGAATAAATCCCTTTTGTGGATGACTATTAGCTTTGTGACCATATACATACACAAACAGATGCACTACACACTACAGGAAGAGTAAAGCATTGCAAAGCTTTTCCATCAATAATGCTAGAACCCCTTGAAAGTAACAGCCCTAATAAACTACAATAGCTCTGAGCATAACAGAAGAGTGTGATGAGTTCAGGCTTTCCTCACATGTCCAGAGCTGGTGCGCAGTCTGGGGTTGTGTTGTGCCGTGTTGTTGTTGCCCTGAGCTGATGTGAGAGGAATGTGTTGGTGGTCATGCAGAAAAGCAGCCCAGAGGGTTCAGTCATGGGTCGGTGCACCCCTGGGATGTCCAGCTCTCTGGCCCTGCTTGATAGCAGCCAGGTCTAGATGTCAGATGAAACACATTGGCTTTCCATTGCTCTCTGTCTGTTTTCTGCAACTCTGGCAGTGACCCCATCTTCAAATGGAAATTGCTCACAAATTATACATGCAAGTGCTGAAACTCCCTTTAGTACCACAGTCCAAGAGTCGAAGACCACTTGAAAAATCTGGGATTTTCTGTGACATCAATTTGGAAATAAATACATCCTTCAGACTGATTAAATAAATAAATACTTTTAAATACAATTGATTCAATTAGAAAGACAGCATTTACATAATAATCTCACATAATTGATACGTTGAGGTAAATAGTTGATCTTCAGGTCTTTTCAATTAATGTTTGCTTTAAGTTAACGAACCTTGAAATTAGTAATGTGTTTTCTAGATCAGTTAAACCTTGGATATAATGTTCATTTTACCATAGCAACTTACACCCATAAACACAGAGTAATTGGCAGCTCATTCCGCTGTGGCATAAGTGAGTGACCGAAAGGAAAGTGAGTTAGTGAGGGATTTTTTATAAGCGTACAATTTGATGGGCGACGCGGTGGCACAGTGGGTATAACTGTCACCTCACAGCAATAAGGTCTTTGGTTCGAGCCCCGGATGGGTCAGTTGGCATTTCTGTGTGGAGTTTGCATGTTCTCTACGTATTTCAAACATGTCAGCTTTCTTGACTATCCACTACTCTTTCTCCAATCTGCTATTTCCTGTAACCTGAAAGCGAAATCCACTTGGCTGATGATCCATAACTCTGCACACTTACACATCTCTTCTAGTTCTTTTTAAATGATAGACAATAAACTCCCAGCACTCCCACCGCCACTATAAAGTCGGGAGTGTTTACAGATTACCGATCCATTCGAGTGCTGAGATAAATCAGAGAGCAGAGAGTTTTCCGTGATGAGCCTGATAAGTGAGAGTGTATGTGTGTGTCCTGAAAAGTGGGGCAAAGGAATGAGGAATCGCAGTATGGCTGGAGGATATATGAGCGGCACAGAAGGGGAGCTTGTTACTGAGGAGACTCACACCGAAAGCAGACTAGTGTGTAAGTGTGCCAGTTTAGCAACGTCCTCCGCTAAACACACACGAATGCACTGGCACACACTGCCCTCAGCGTTTGCAAGCCTCGTTCCTCCACCCGCTCCTCCCATGAGATGTAATTAACAAAGAAATTACAGTGAAACACACCGCCGATGGGTCTGTGTGTCTCCGGCAAGGCTAAAATGCGTTAATCACTTTTGCCCATTATGAGCGACAGAGAAAGCCAGGGACAGTGCCAAAGAGTGTGACATTTCCCCCCTCCTAAAACGAAGCGACAATTAGATGCGCATTAATTGTATTGTAAACGAAAGTCTGCAGGTAGTTCCTCATCCCTCCTGCTACACGAAACTCTCTGAAGTCCTCATTAGTCTTTATTAAAATGCATTTCTAATTTAGCAAAATCCATTTCACTAATGCATTTCAATGACAGGGATAATTTTGAAAGATGGCAGCATGGGATGATGTTACCGGCTTCTCTGTTCAAACCTCGGACAAACGTATAATATATTAAAAGCAGTGTGATGTACAGAGACATCATGCACACATTTGTTTTGGCAGTACTCGCTGCATTTGTGCTCTAGGCAAGATAAGACATGACCAAAGATGTGACCATATATATGCAGTATATGAACCGTTCAGAAGTTTGAGGACAGTGATATTTTTGAGTTTATTTTTTTAAACAAAAGGTCAGCAAAGGCTGGATTTATTCAATTTAAAATACAGTAAATCAGTAATATTGTGATATTTGTTTTTAATTTTTAAAATGTAATTAATTTCTGTGATACCAAAGCTAAATTTGTTTTTACTCCAGTTTTTAGTGCTTTTTAGTGCCATTCATATATTTTCCTTCGACTTAGTCCCTTTATTTATCAGGGGTCACCACAGCGAAATGAACCGCCACCTTTTACGCAGCAGATGCCCTTCCAGCTGCATCCCAGCATTGGGAAACACCCATACATACTCATTCACACACATACACTGCGGCCAATTTAGTTTATTCAATTCACCTATACTGCATGTCTGTGGGGGAAACCGGAGCAATGCCAACAAGAGGAGAACATGCAAACTCCACACAGAAATACCAACTGGCCCAACCGGGGCTCGAACAAGCGACTTTCTTGCTGTGAGGCGACAGTGCTAACCACCGATGTCAAATGTTTAACTGTTTAATTTAATGCACCCTTGCTAAATAATATTTTTTTTTCTTTCAAATAAAATAAAATAAAATATAATATTTTAAAATAAAATAAAAATCCTACTTCAAATGTATTTGTTCAACTGTAGTTAATTACAATATATGTACAGTATATATTTGATATTTGCCTATAACAAAGTATGAAATTTATCATTCAAATCCATAAATAATAATAATAAAAATCACTAGTCAACAGTAGAGCCAGTAGTCAACCATCTAAAATGATAATGTCAGCCTATTTACTACATAATCAATGCACTATATATATAATAAAACATATAAATAGTGAAATGTAAAGACAAGTATTATATACCCTTTTAGTCAGTGCTGGTTAAAATGCTTAAAATATGCTTAAAACTTCAATGTTGAAATATGTATATCCTGTCAGCTGTTCTCAGGTGTTAAAATTACAAACTATATATGAAGTGGCATCTGAAAGTTTCTTCTAAAATGAGCATTTTTCTCAGTTTCTTAAGCTTATGTTCAGTTATTTTACATTAAAAACAATGCAAATAACCTATTCTTTACCATAAAATTACAATAAATGAACCTGCATGCACGAGTCTGAGAAAATGTTTTAATTTTAGTAAACTTTTTTTTCAGTTGCCACTTAGAGGTTTTTACATTTGAACTCTTCATATGTATGTGCTCTATTGTGAACTCCATGTGACACATCAGTATGACTATAAAAGTAACTGATTTGTATTACGTTTCTCCCTATGTCAGCGAACCCAAATAAAAATGATCCCATCTCAGATGCACTGTAGCATTTATGTCATCCAAGCTGTGACTATATTTCTTATACACATGCTTATGCTTCAGGCCTACACTTATTGCTATGCAGTCCATTGTCTGCACCAATGGGTTACTGAAATCTCACATGACATATGTGACATTAAGAAACAGAGAGTGCCACATATATCCTTTAATCTGGAAACTACACATATACACAGACACAAAGATACAGTTCATCCAGATAGGACACGAGGTGATGGGATGGATATCACACTTCCTGTTCTATCTGTTTTCTTTTATCAGAGCACAGCTGAAATTTCTCCCCAGCATAAAGATGCTAAGGGCTACAGTAGCTCCTTCCATCCACCTATTTTTATGGGCATTTTGGAAAATTGCTTAAAAGAAATGCTAAAATGTGCATAAGGTTTGAAAATGTACACAGAAAAATTATGTGCACAACCTAGTGATAGGGGCATGATGGTGGGGAAAAATGGGTGGAAGAAAAAAACAACTGGGGGGGGGGGTGTTTAAAACGAGTGCAAGAAAAAAATGATAAGTGATAGGAAAATTTATTGTTTAAAAATTTTTGCGTTCCCTTGCAAAGACTTTTTGAGTTATCTCACAAATATGTTTAAATTAATATAAAAATGTCTGCATTGAGAATGTGGTAAAATCTCAAAATGTGGTAAAAATCAGGAGGCTTTTCATTTCTGTTTTGCTTTTTAAAACACTGCAGTTGAGTTTAGGGAAGTTGAGGGGGTGAGCGGGTCAATCTGTGCTTTTTAAAACACTATTGGTTGGGTTTAGGGAAGGGGAGGGTGAGAGGAACGGTCGGTTGGTCAGTCAATAAGTCAGTCAGTTGACAGCAGCCTCTAGTGGATTTATGTGAGAAAAGCAGGCGCGAATGGCACTTGCGAGAGAAATTTTAGATCCGAAAAAGTGTACACAGCGGCCTCTGGTGAATTCGCAATAATAAAAACTGCAAAACAAACGTAGCTCCTGGGATGTATTTTGCTCTCTCCAGAAATATATATAGAGGTATGTAATCAGAATGAGCCTGGGTTAAAAAAAAAAAAAAACATATGCACACAACTGAGTAGGGTGAAATTTTAAGAAATAGGTGCATAGGATACACTGTAAAAAAAGGTGCTGCACGTAACTTTTGGTTGACTTAACTTTAATTGAGTCAAGTGAGTTACTTGGGTTAAAAGTTGAGTCAACTCTGCAAATGCAGCAAATTTCCTTATACAGTTTTAAGTTGAGCCAACGTTTTTTAGTGTATGAAGGAAACATATTTGCCAATAAATTCCAACATGCGCATCAAAATAGATATGTGATTTTTTTTAAAAACAGATAATGTGGGTGATTACAAAAATGGGTGCGAATGCAGGCCATTAATGGACAAACCAGCAGACAGACCACATTGCGCAACATCTGAAATGTTGTTTTTTGTAATTCTAAAATGCTTTAGCCTATCATTAATGTGATTTAGCATTATTACCTCCCACAACTGTAATGAGCGGTTGCTCTCCCATAGAGCAGTTTTGCACCTACAAAAGCCACTAAAAGGTGCAAGTAATTAATTATATAAGAAAAAAAAGGCCCACAGTGGCTTCTCCTACCACAGCAGATTCCATTTTTCTTTTTGGCACCAGTTATTCAAGAAGTAATGATTTTGTTTTCTTTGACTCATTGGATGGAAACAGTGCTTACACTGTAAACCCTAATAAGTTGAGACTACGCAAATGATTTGAGGAAAGTGATTCCCTCAGTTCATTTGAGTAAAGGGAAATCGACAACTCAATTAAATTAGTTGACCAAATGTGCTCTCTTAATTAAATTAACTTAAATGTTTAATTACAGATAACTTAACTGTTTAAGTAAGTTGTAATAACTTAAATTATTATCTTAATATGTTAAGTTAACTTAAAATGGCTAATAGACTAAACTTCCACATTTTTCAGCTTTTATATTCTTTACTTACTCCTTGGGCCGTTTATATTGAAGTTGATATTTAGCAACACCATGTTGGTTTCGTAACATCTAATTTTTACGAGGTGGGTCATTAGCCCAACGCTCAACTCCCAACCTGGCAAATGAGGTGCTGGAAAAAAAACGTAAACTAAAAGATCTTTTTTTTACAGTGCAGGACTATGGGCAATTTAGCTTACCTATAGCATCTACAGTATAGATGTCTTTGGACTTGTGGAGGAAACTGGAGCACCTGGAGAAAACCCACACCAACACGGGGAGAACACACAAACTCCACACAGAAATGCCAACTGAACCAGCCGACACCACCGTGTCACCCCTTTGTGTATATCATTTAAGAAAATTGTATATAAGCATTTTAATATATATTAATTTAACTTTTCCCTTTCCTCATTCATCAGGGTTCAGGTAGTGTCTCTGTCCTGCTGCACTTCAGCAAAATTCAGCATCTTAAATTACCATCTTATAGTTATATAACATATATCATAAACATGGTGAATTCGTTTATTCATTCATTTTCTTGTCGGCTTAGTCCCTTTATTAATCTGGGGTCGCCACAGCGGAATGAACCAACTTATCCAGCATTTGTTTTATGCAGCGAATGCCCTTCCAGCTGCAACCCATCACTGGGAAACACATACACACTCAATCACACATACAGTATGGACAATTTAGCTCCGGAGCACCCGGAGGAAACCCACGCGAACGTAGAGAGAACATGCAAACTCCACACAGAAACGCCAACTGACCCAGCCGAGGCTCGAACCAGCAACCTTCTTGCTGTGAGGTGACAGCACTACCTACTGCGCCACTGCGTCACCCCTGTGAATCGTTTAAAGAAATTAAAATGTTGAGTTCAGAGAACTTAAAAAATATTAATTAAATGTTTTTTGCTGCCTAATAAGTTAAACACACCTGTTTAAGTTTTTATGCCAAAACTTGATATTTTAAACAATGTCAAGTTATATTAACTTAACATCTTTAGTAATGACAACAGTGGGGTTTACAGTGTAATTCACAAAATGTTTTGTTTTTGTGTTTGTAACATGTAAATCTAACTCACATCTTTGGCTGGAAACGTGGCTAGTATGTGAAGTAATATTCACAGAGTTTGAATTCCTGAGGGACTGAAGGCAGGGTAGAAATCTTCTCCTGCATACAATGAGATTAGATTTCTTACTCAGGACAAACTAACTTTACCCTGTGGCAAAAGGCTGTCCTTGACCATTGCTGAACGTCAAGAATAAAAACCGCAAGCCAAGCCTGAGTGATGTTTACTAAGCAGCTCTGTGTTCCTCAAACTCCTCTCTCCATTTCAATGCTTTGCTGCCAGCTTCTAATTCAACATCAATTCATCGCCCCTTCTGTAGCTGCTAATTTAGATTGACTTTTTGGTACAAAGAATTGGCGACGTCAATTACGGCTGGGGTGAAATTTCTAATTAATATGCATCGCATAACAAACTGTAGAGTACAAAAATGTCAAGTGACAAACAGTTAAAGCAGCCAGAGGGAAAATCTTTTAATGCCTCTGCTGAGCAGCTGATGCCCGCTGCACCCGCCACCAGTGCTTTCCCAGGAGATAAGCAATGACATGGCATTAGCATGACAAAAATATTTTCCTGCAAACATTTTAGATGGTGGTACATTCCCCCCTGCATCCTATTTTAGGTGTGTCCACAGGGGAAACTGCTGAGGGTGATGAAAAGTTTATAGATAGGAAATACAGCTTGGTAGCCAAAGTTTTGGTCAAAGTTTTGATTTTGTATGGACAGTTTCCTAGTCTGTTCATGTGTCAGGTCTAGTCAGAGGAGAAAAGCAGGGGATGGCAAGATGGATTCTGGGCATTGGGTGAGAACATGCAGTACTAACACTGCGATCAAACATTAAAGAGCAGTTCTCAAACAGTTCTCTCAGCTGGAGAATTTGTAGAACACTATGCATAACAAGACCATAAAACCAAGCAGATAGAAGAAAAGAAGAAAAAATATGTGTGAACATCTGTAGTTTGAAGTGCAAAAAACACCTGGAGCCTCGTATAAACAGTCTGGATGTTTTTAGGTCTTAACATCAATTCTCGTGCACATAACCGAATGTTTTGGCATGTTCTGTTGAAAGTTACATACAAGGCACAGGGAATATTTAGGCACAATATTTGGAGCTTGAAGACACATAAAAGTTGCATATTTTTTCATGGATTTTTCACTTTAATTTAAAAATACAAAAAAAATAAACATAGTATATCATTTTTGGACCTATGTGTTGGACCTATGATTAAGAGTGAACCAATGACATGAACAAGAAAGCATATCATGGTAAAAGGTGTTTATTAAAAAAATGAAAACAAACAAATGAACTGTAATATTCATTGTAACTAATTACATTAAAACCAATTTTATGAATTGAACATGCAACAATTTAAAAAGTGTCAATAAATTTGAAGGTAACTTTACTAAGGGTGTGGTGGGGGGAGTGTTAAGAAGACCGTTATACAATCTTTGTAATCATGATACATCACATGCTTTGAATATGAATGAGAATTTAGGTATGCTTACGACAATTGTCATTAAGTTTAATTTGCTTGATTATGTCAATTCAAATGGCTTTGTCTTGACAACTAGACTTTTCCCAAACCCCTTGTCAAAAATATGTCATAAACATGATTGTCATGAGCACATTATACTGTGTCAAGAATTTTATAACAGCTTCTATAATGTTTTCTTGACCTCAACTAGTGATAAAAATTGAATGTATCCAACATAGGCTCATTTTGAAAACATAGCCCTATATACGCTTCTAGAGATCGTGACTGCATTTAATTTTCAAAACGAACGCTACGGGGTGGTATGACGCCGTTCCTTTTCTCGCTAACTAGCAGACCGCTTACTGCATGTGGATGGCTTTTCCGCTGTTACCAGTTTGTCTGGTAGCTCGACATGTATGTTGGCAGAGCAGAGTTGACCGCGACAACAGAGTCCGGTGAAGAACGGTTCCAGAAAGTGGATAAGACAATAACAGAAGAAAAAAAAAATAAACAAGTAAATAACAGGGTGAGAATGTGGTAAAATCTGAAAACGTGGTAAAAATTAGGGGGCTCTTCTTTTTCTGGATTGCTTTTCAAAACACTGTGGTTGGGTTTAGGGAAAGGGGTGAGCATGTCAATCAGTGCTTTTTAAAACACTATTGGTTGGGTTTAGGGAAGAGGGAGGGTGGGGTGATTGGTCCGTTGGTTAGTCAGTCAGAGACCTCTGGTGAATTTACGTGATAAGAGCAGGCGCGAATGGCACTCGTGGGAGATATTTGAGATCTTAAATAACGTACACAACAGCCTCTGGGGGATTCGCAAAAACTAAAACAATTTTCGTATTAATTTATTTTGCTCTCTCCAGAAATGTATTTAGGGCTATGTAACTAGAATAAGCCTGGGTTGAATGTATCATAACATGCCAGTAAATATTAATGACGCTGTCATAAAATGAGTATTGACATTTTATTGAGAAATGTAAAAACAAATTCATTTTGTTCCACTTAAAAAAGTGATTAAGTGAAAAATATTCATGACACAATTACAATGGCCTGAAACAAAGACATCTCAAACAATGTCACCTTTGTATTTACTGAGCTAATGACATTTAATACAATTTTAAGCGTGCATAAAATGTCATATTCATGAAATGTGTCATGTCATGATTATAAAGGTGTCATATCAGTCTTTTAAAACTCACATTTAATTTAGCTGTTAGCAAATTTACAGTGTGATTCATAACAGTCATAACTTTATACAGTACGATTACTGACCTCATTTTAATGTATTTGAATATATGTTAATGCATGATAGAATTAGCGTCATTGTGAATGGCGTCATTTTGTGATGACGTAAAAGAATTAATGAACCATTTTTTTAAACTGGTTCATTTAAATAAACTGGCTGAAAGAATATCACTATTGCCCCATGAGGACTACATATCCTCACGCTTTTCAAAAGAAACCACAGCAAAGTTTTACACACAAAGCCCTAGATCTTGGTAACGAGCCTTTTGCGTCATCATCTGTCCATATATTAGAGCTTTAATGTTTAGTTTCACACACACGCACACAAATGCACACACACAAAATATAAATCTAAATTATCCAATTAGAAGTATAAAGAGCTCAATAAACCTCCACACAAACATCTCCGCCTTTTGTATTCACTTTCTTTTTCATTTATTTTGCCCGCACTCTCTGTTTCTTTATTGTCTCGGCCGATCTTCATCAAAGTAGCTAATGAGTTCCATTGGAACTCATTTGAGTGGTGAGTATATTGCAGTAATAAATTATGTGTGTACGCAGCAGGATATTATCCTCCAATGGCTGCTCTCAATGTAGCAACACTACCAAGCTCTCAAGATGTCATCTTCATTAGCAGGTCTGGATTTCCCCGGTCTGCCGCTTTCTCCCTCGCCTGCCTTTCTTTTTCTTGGTCCCTTTTATTTTAAAATTCATTCTCTCTTCTGCCTCTTATCCCTCATCTGCTTGAGGAGAATGAAAACACATTTGAATGAGGGGAATAAAACAAATGTTGCTAATTTTGCATATCTTGAATTGAATTTTTAGAAGACCACTCAGTGAATCAGCTGGATTTGTCTGAATGAATTTCGGCAAGGTATTATAGAGTTTCAGATCTTTGGGAGACAAATTATTTTATATTAAAAAAATTACAGAAAATATATACACCTCTATGAGAAAAATTACCAGTTTAAAATTCTCTCTCTCTTCTCATTTATTAGAAACTCACAAGTTTAAATAATAAAATAATCACTTAGAGCATTTATTTGTTGTGACCTGAAATCTGAGTTATTTTACCAGATATTAACAACACTGCTGATGTGTATATAACATTGGTACTTTGTGTTTGGTTAAAAATATTATAAACATGATATTTTAAATGTTAGCATCAGTGGTGTGAAGTAACAATTACAAATACTCAAACTACTGTAATTGATTAGTTTTTCCAAGCAATTGAATTTCACTAAGTAGTTTAAAAAACGTGTACTTTTACTTTCCCTTCAGTATATTTTTAGTGCTGTATCGGTACTTTTACTCCATTACTTTCATTCAAACTGCTCCATTACTTTCATTCAAACTGCAGTCACTACTTTTATTTTTTCTTGTCTATGGGGATTGGCTGAGTAGTCTTGTGACTCCTGTCCAATCAAATCACACATAGAAGGTAAATCGTATCATAATGAACTCCCTCAAGACATGGGCCATTTATAATTGCAGAAAACTGTTTGGAAGTATTAAAAGTGTCCACGAAAATGTCCAAAATCTTTACACGCATTGTCCAAGAGACTGTATGTCACTGGTGAGAAGATCACGGATGTTTATTGTATGATTACTAAAATGGCCTTAAACACCCAGCAGGAACAAGATGTCAACATGAAGTCAGATTAACGTTGTACCCTAACATCATGGGGAAGTTGCATTTTGTTTGGAAATAAAAATAGGGTTGACATCAGAACCCCAACATCTAACCTAATGTCCACCCTAAAATCAACAAAATATCAACCTCTAATGATGTTGATGTTGTGTGGACGTCATCATTATGACATTTATCATTATTAAGTTATCATTATGACGTCTCAGTACTTGACGTCAATATGACGTTGGTTTAAGATGTTGATTTTGATCACTTTCTAACACAACCTAAATCCTTTGACACTGGCTAAACATTGAATTTTGGTCACCTGACATCACAACCTAAATCTAACCTAATATTAACGTCTTAAGACGTGTGCCTGCTGGGGCACTAAATGCACTACACAATGTTACGTTTACATCCACAATTTACATGTGAATGCATCAGCTTTTTACAATGTAATACTCACTACTCACTACTCTTGAGTGCTTTCCAAAGGGCTACTTTTCACTCATACTTTGAGTAATATTTACAACAGATACTTTTACTCCCACTGCATTTTAGGCAAGTAATGGTACTGTTACTTAAGGATGATTTTTTCAGTACTCTTTCTACCACTGGTTAGCACACCATTGTGGAATAAACTAATGAAGTTACTGAAACCCCTTACAAAATTCAATGAATCCAGGCTAAATAAACACTTTTTTTGTCTTGTTTCTAGTACAAATATCTAAAAATTCTTAAATCACGAAGCATTTTTTTTTGCTTAAAACAAACAAAATAATCTGCCGATGGGGTAAGCAAAATAATCTTGTTTTTTTTCTTTTCATTTTGACATAAGTTTATTTTGCTTCGCTTTTGCTTTAAGCAAAATTTTGATATATTATTTCTGAAAACAAGAGAAAATTACTTAATTTTGACAAATTATTTCTTAATACAAGACTGTTACGTTCCACGTATGTTTCGTTGTGTTTTGAGTTTGTTTTCCTGTTTTGCTTTCTCTTCTCTTTCCCGTTGTGCATTCTGTTCTGCCCCAGGTGTGCAACCATTGGTCAAGAAGGCCATCACTCATCATAATGATACCACTAGGCGCATACAAGACTCGTTAGCTAAGTAAAGCATTTTTCGTAGTGTTCAAGTGGTCTATAAATATATTTATAATGCAAAAAATATATATTATTTTAAACTTTCTTTTTTATTAAATCATCTTTAAAGTAAAATGTATAACAGTTCAACAATACTACGAAGCAAGAACAAATCTGTTCAGCACCGATAATTGTAAGAATCGTTATAAGTGATTTTGTACCAGTACTAACTGATCATAACATAACAGCAAATCATCATATAATGACTGCTGAAGGATCATGTGACACTGGAGACTAGTGTAATGATGCTAAAAATTCAGCTTTAAATCACAGGAATAAAATAAATTTGAAACTACATTAAATAAAATTCAATAAAATCCAATCATTTGTATAAAAAACATATTTGAGCTAACCATTTTATCTTCTTTTTTAACAGAAACAACTCTAAGCTAGTATATTCTGATTTGTTTTGGAAAACAAAATACATAACCATCCACTTAAGGAATGGATGATCGCACTGAATGTCTCATTATATTACCATAGCAGTCCCTCTGTGCACTCCTCTCATTCGCCAGCATTAGCTCTCTGCTATCGTTAAGCTAATCTGATGGCCTTGACTGAAGCAGCCGGGTGGTGTGTGTGTGTGTTTGTGTGCCCCTGTGGTCTGTAGCCAACCAACACAGCTTGAGTTTCTTCGACAGCAAGAAATGGGCTGCATATATAGCGGAGGATGCATTTGTTACATACAGTAGCACACATCCCACTTTCTGCTCATTAACTCTCATAATATTCTCAACGCCACGCATACTGAATACTATATGTGCTCTGTGTTATATACATTATAAAGCGAGAATTTGGAGAATGAGCAATGCACAGGTGACCTCATGTAGAAATCCAACTGCTGTAAAACTCTTGGTCATCTGCAGAAAGCCTAAATTTACCATTTTCTATTTGAGGAAAAAATATTGTAGAAGGAGAACTTTTAACGTTAACACTTTATTTTGATGGTCCATTTAAGTATTAGTAGACGGTCTGCTTAATATCTGTTGATACTGCTGCTAAACAGACATTTAATTGACTATAAGAAACTTTGCGAGTACATGTCAACTTACACTAACCATAACCCTTACTCTAACTTACTTATAATTTAATAAGAATTAGTAGGCATGTAGATGTAACTTAAATTAAAATGTAACTTAAATTCAACAAACGGACCATCAAAATAAAGTGTGACCCTTTTAACTTTGGACATGATTACTGTATGACTCTAAAAACTGAAAACACTTTATGTCTTTTGGTCATTGATTTATTTGACAAGGATGTTTTGGGGTCTTGAAAAAGCTGAAACTGTCCACATTTCACAAATTTCAAAGTTCATTCAAAGTTTATTTTTTACATCATTATATACATATACATATACATATATATGTATATATATATATATATATATATATATATATATATATATATATATATATATATATATACATACATATACATATACATATACATATATATGTATGTATATATATATATATATATATATATATATATATATATATATATATATATATATATATATATATATATATATATATATATATATATATATATATATTAGGGGTGTAACAATATTACAAACCGAACCGAAATGTCACGATACACCAACCACGATACACATCGCGAAACTTTCATGCCCGTACCACGGCACTCTCAAGCCCCCTGCTGCCCATTGTTGAGGTTGACGTCACTTGTCTCTAACTAACTGAATCAATTTAAACACAGATTTATTTTATCACATTTTATTAAATTGTATTAGTAATGATGAGCTTTTGTTTCAAATATTATTTTCTAAAGTTAGTATTTTCCAAGTGCATGTCATGTCATGTGACTTGAGTGAGCGATCACACTCGGTTACTACTGTATACGCAGGATGGCTGCTTCCCATATATTGAGATTGCAGATCCCCCAGACACATTTAAGTCGCCTGTGTGGGAACATTTTGGTTTTCCAGTGGAGTGCAGGAATGGAATTTGTGTCGTAGACAAAGCGCACGCCTATCTGTCGTAACTTTCACAAAACCTACTTATAAGGAATAACATTTAAAGTGTGCTAATTTCACAATGTGAGGGTGTAAGCAAAAGACTGACAACAAAACTGCCAACAAAAGTGATTTAATGTACAAAAGTGAAACCAGAATAATGCCCAAATATATACAAAACAGAAACACTTACACTAATAAAAATAATTTCATAAAGTAGCAAATTCAAACAAAGTATCAAACAAAAATTAGTTAAACTCGAGAATAAGGGGACGATAGTGAAGCCAAACAAAAGAAAGAAATATAACAAAACAATTCTAACTGATGAATAACCCCTTACCATGAAACTGTTGAAAAGAAAAGAAAGGTTTTACTTTTGACACCTTCATACTAATCATCCACCCGCCTGCATATATCATTTTATCTGATATAAGCCTATATGCATCAGCACCCGATCGTCACTTTCATGATTTAATTCTTTGTTTTAGGCATGATGATAGGTCAACATGGATATTAACAGCAGATTCAGTGAGCTAATCTGCGCATCTCTGATAGTAAAATAATACGTTAATCTTAAACGTTTTTAAATGAACATTTATTTATAAAAACAAAAGTTTGTCTTTAGACAACATTCTCTTCATTTTCAAATAGATACAGAGAGTAAAAATAAAACATTTGTTATGTTTTCTTGGCCTTTTTCTTCGCACTGCAAAAACAGAATAGCATTTACTGTGCCTGTATTCGGGCGATTCCGCCTCGCCTCCTAAACGCGGCCAGCTGCACTGAATGAGCGTTTGCTCACACTGCGTGTTGTAGAAATGAACAAGATCAATGAGCAATTAATCATAATGTATTTTTTATTACCCGACCCGCGGATTATCCGCAGCGCCCGCAGGTAGGCTATAACCGCCATCCCCGCATCACTAACTGGAGGCAAAAATACAACCTATATCCAACAACAACCATAACATCAGTTTCAGACAAAACTGCAATGTATTTTACTGGTGAATATGCCATGTAAAAACACTTTACAAACACATTATATGTATATTTTTTTTTTCATTAATTTAAACGGAAACCAATCTATCTAAATTAAAACTTATAATCAAAAATGAGCATCACTGTCTGTCTCTGCACAGAGATCAAGCCTCTCACCTGAGAATGTGGACATTATGATGTTTTTGAAGAAGAACTTAAAACTTAATTGAATATTCCAAATGTCCTTAGAGAGGTCAAGCTGTATATCTTTTACTAGTCTACACTGCAGTTATTTAGTAAATTTTAGTTTACTTAGTTAAGATGGCTGAACTAAAGAGAATTGTTTTTTCTGACTAGTCTATATTGGAAGTATTTATTTAATTTTTGTTGTTTACTCAGGTATCCTGACTGTACTAAAAATGTGATGGCAAAGTTAATAAAGAAAAAGTTTAGTTGTTCTTGTTCTTAAGTTAATCTATTGGTTCTTAGCATTGCTGTTAAGATGACATCAACCCTAACCCCACAGCAAACAGAAACCGAACCGTGGCTCCAAAACTGTGAACCGAACCAAACCGTGTCTTTGGTGTATCATTACACCCCTAATATATATATATATATATATATATATATATATATATATATATATATATATATATATATATATATATATATATATATATATATATATATATATATATATATATATATAGCATTGAGCATATATTTGGTGCAAATATTGTCTAAAGAATAAAATGAAGAGACCAGATAATGGGCGGGATATGTTATTACATGTTATGACTGTTACTACATGTATTTAATTTATATTAAAGCACAAAATTTGGTTCGTATGCTTTCAATTAAACGTAGCCTAAATAAATCACCTAATAGACCCATGTATATGCAGATGACATGATTTATCCAACACAATCTCACGGCAATTCGTAATGTTTTGATTTAGTGGCTAATTCATATCAATTTGTACGATCTAATTGGTACAATTTAGTACGATTTGCTCATCACCCAATGACGGTTGGGTTTAGGGGTGGGGTTGGGAGCCATGCCTCCTTTTTATAATCGTACATTTTCGTATAACTGAACTCGTACAAAGTCATCTACTGGCCTGACATGCATAATACAGCGATTTTGGCCAACAAAGTTGCTCTCTTCACAACTTTTTTTTTTAATGTGCTAGAAAAATATTTAGATATGTAGATGTACTCTTAATGAAAACAGCATAATTAAGAGATTAGTACTCCCGAACTGTGGGTGTAAATCAAATTTATTGGTTGGTTTGATGCCCCTTCTGTGGTAAAAAGGGAGAATAAAGCCATAATTAGAGAAGACTGACAGATTCCTTGAGGTAATTAGACACAAACTGATGGAAATCCCAGGTGAAAATGAGAGATAGAGGAGGCAACATGTGCTGCTTGTTGAAAACTGATTATCTGTAAACAGTGAGAAGTGCCTTCCCTACTTGTTTGCAAATATGTTTGTCTCTGCGTTGCTGCTTGTAATGTGACCTTACAGACAATTTACCTCTAATGGGCTTCTGTGTATGATGTAGTAATTATAAGGACTGACAATATGCATCCAATTACTGTCGTTATGCCATTAGAAAGTCATGCATTCATCTTGCCAACCTCGATTCATTACCCTATAGCTCTGTAAGGATATTTATATACATCTAAATCACCCTTTTCATTGCATCTAAATGCAGGTCTGTTTTTCATAATGACAGTCCTATTCAACGTCCTAATGATCCACATATCCTTTAAAAGACAAGATTATAACTTAGATTAGGGTTTCAATGAGGCGTCATTAGTTCCTCACATGAATCAAGTGCATTTTTCTAAATGTATCATTTCAATGCTTCATCAACTTTATGCATGATCGTTAAGCTAAAAACATGAGAAAAGACAAACACAACAAATGAGGAAGGAAAATGGAAATATTATGATAAACAATTCAGTAGTTTCTTTGTTGTCTTTTTTAGGCCTAACTAACTGACGAACTAACTAACTAACTAACTAACTAACTAACTAACTAACTAACTAACTAACTAACTAACTAACTAACTAACTAACTAACTAACTCAAACATTATGAATGTGATAAATTTATTTGAGAAGCAAAATTGTTTACAAAATTGTGTCACGATCACCAGCGATCTAGCCTGTGCTGGAGAACTACACATGTGCCGGTGATATAAACTACATCTCCCAGACGTCTTTGCACTCATCACTACTGCCACAGCTGACAATCATTCAGACACTGAAACAAACACACAGCTGAAGCTCATGATTGACTCATAACTTGAACTATTTTACACCTCACATTCTCACACACTTGATTGAGTCTTGTTTACTGTTTGCTGTAATATTTCTAAATGTTCTATTTTCTAGTCAGTGCTTTTGACCCGTGCCTTGTTCCATTGTTTATCCTGTTTATCACTAGTGGTGGGCAAATCGAGTCTTCATAAAACACTGAAATATTTGAATTTATATATATATATATATATATATATATATATATATATATATATATATATATATATATATATATATATATATATATATATATATAAATATATATTTTTTTTTACGTAAAGAATGAAGTTTACAGATACATTACTTACAACAAGCATTACAATATACACATAAAAATAAGAAGAGTCCATTTTGATTTCATGCTGACTTTAAGTACACAACCCTCCCACAATTACCTGCCTACAGATGTGGATCATTAAGAATTCAGAGGTGCATATTCATAAGCAGAGCTCCTGATGAGAAGCAGGGGGACCTTCCATTAATGTACTACACCCTGGCCATATAATCAGTGCACATGAACAGGCCCTGGAGATGAGAAAGTGGAAAGAAAAATATCTCAGGGCAAGGTCAGCATGTTCTTGCACAGCAGAAAGCCTGTTATCCCAGGCTGGAAGAGCACCATAAATGCTGCCCCTTGAGGAAGTGCTTCTGGATATGTTAAAAGCTGACCCTTCACAACTGTCAGACTCGACGTATGAACAAACAACTACTAAATATTCATTTATTTCTCTGCTTGTCTCCTCAGATACCAATCAATTTCTTAAATGCTCAAGCTATTGTAACAGGGTTATTTTGCTCGTATTGTTTTTCACTCAAAACATCCCCCCTTCTCCTGAAAATAAATGTAATTTGCTTCTTAAAAATGATTGTATCTACTGCTTCCCTGTTTTCAAAGAAGCACATTGCTGCTTAAAGAGTTTATTTTTGTTTTCGATTGGTTTACTTCCTTCCTAGGTAGAGCTTGCCTCATAATATTACTAAAAATATTTTTTATGATATATTTAACTGAAACAGTTTCTTGTTCTGTTAAACTGTGTTATGTGCTGAAATAGCTTAATTATGTTACGTTGCTTCAGTAGCACCGGTAAACTTAATAACTTTTCATTACATAATTGCGTCCTGACGTAATTGACAATACAGTGCTTTACCAACAGGCTACTCAGTTCAGCGATGCTTATATTACTCGTCTAAAGTTAATATTTTGGGGAGATAGCATAACAGCCACAGTCATATAACCATGCAAACCCAAGACCGGTTACGCACTGAAGCTAAGCAGGGCTGAGCCTGGTCAGTACCTGGATGGGAAACCACATGAGAAAATTAGGTTGCTGTTGGAAGTGGTGTTAGTGAGGCCAGCAGGGGGCACTCAATCTGCGGTCTGTGTGAGTCCTAATGCCCCAGTATAGTGAAGGGGACACTATACTGTCAGTGAGCGCCGTCTTTCGGATGAGACGTTAAACCGAGGTCCTGACTCTCTGTGGTCATTAAAAATCCCATGGCACTTCTCGTAAAGAGTATGGTGTATCCCCGGTGTCCTGGCCAAATTCCGATCACGACCTCCTAATCATTCCCATCCACTGAATTGGCTCTACCACTGTCTCTCCACTTCACCTATGGCTGGTGTTTAGTGAGCGCACTGGTGCTGTTGTCCTGTGGCTGCTGTCGCATCATCCAAGTGGATGCTACACACTGATGGTGGTGTCGAGAGACCCCTCCTTCATGATTGTAAAGAGCTTTGGGTGTATAGCCATACACATTAAATGTGCTATATAAATACACATTACATTACATTACATTACATTACATAAAGCAGACTGTTTGGCTGTCTCTATTTTGTTTTTGTAATAATCATGGTCATAAACAAATTTGGTGATTTTACATGCCCTGATAGGTTCGCTGCTGTATGGAGAGGGATTGGTGTGAACAAGGTAAATATCAGTAAGTTTGGAGCAACTGGATTTTATGGGTCAGCAGTTTGCTAAACGGTAAAGATCTATTGCTAAATTATCTATTTTCTTTAAATACTGTTATTTTTCATAAGTTGTCATGTCTGCTCTTTTTGTGTGCATTGTAAAAAATGCAGGGTTCCACACAATTCATTCATGATGTTCCAACACATATTGATTAGGTTAACTGAACAAACTTAACCCTTTAACAGGCATCATAACCACCTGGTTGACCTTTTATCCATAGGATATCATTATTATTTTAATTGCTTATTACTATTTATCAGAGTTGTGTCAGAATATTATTTAATCCAAGATGTGGACCAAAAAATATTTTCAAGGAGTGCATCTTAAAGGGTTAAGTAAATTGAACATAAAACAATTAAGTTGTCCCAGAAAAATCTCAAGAATTGTGTTGTTTCAGCTGATTTTAAATAAGTAGTTTAAACTAGCAGCAAAAATCATTTGCGAATGTGTTACAGTTTTCTGGTTACCAAAAAGAGGCTGTGCAAAGGTCCTAAAGATCACAGCCACAACAAAAAGTAGTGATTCCATGAATAAATGTATAGTTGAGGAACACATGTTAAACATTTAAAGGGACAAAACACAGTTAGATATCATATTAGAGATAGCATCATACACTCAAAAATGACATTTGTTGTTTGTTCAAACTACTTATTTAAAACGAGCTGAAACAACACAGTTCTTGAGAGTTTTTCTGTCAGCCTAATTGTTTTATGTTCAATCCACCTAAATTTGCAAAAACAAATAATTTAACTTAATTCCTTGTCGATTGTGTGGAACCCAGCATTTTTTACAGTGTCACTAGTAAAATTATTTATTTATTTTTTAAAATATCAATTCCTTTTAGTCTCGTTTTGTGCTATCGAACACAAATATGATGGCGAGCAAATCGGAAAAGATATCTTTGGGTATTTACAATTGTGATTGTTTTTAATCTGAGTAGAATTACACAGTAAAAAGTGCTCATGATTTCAATGATAAAAAACTGCAAAAATGCTACAGTAAAAATATGTAATCTGGTTATCAATACGTTTTCCTAATAAATACAGTCAATAACCGTAAATTCACTTTTACAGAAATTCCTGCATGACACTTAACTTTTTATGCTTTTTGTTAACATTACTATGGTTATTTTAGTGTTTATTCTCAAGAGATATGCACTTAAAAATGAATTAACAAAATATATTAGATTACCATAAAATTCACAAATTAATATTATGTCCCTACTGTGTTTTTACTGTAAATTTCACAGATTTTGTTTTTACATATTAGGATGCTTTATTTACTCTCCATTTGTCAATATGTATTTTTAAATAAAAATAATGACAAAATTAGGTAACACTTGATGGTCCATTTGAGTATCAGTAGACAGTCTGCTTAATATCTGTTGATACTGCTCCTTCAACAGACATTTAACTGACTTTAACCTCCTAGGGCTTGAGTGTCCACATACCTGGACAGCACATTTTAGCTATTAAGTGGCTATTTAAAATACTTTGAATGTTTTATATTTTGTTACAGACATACAGTGTCATACTGCAACTGTTTTGCAGCATATGAAATGTCCCAAACACTATTTTTAACTGTCCAAAATGGGGAAAAATTGTTTTTACTTTTTGATAGTCAAAGCAAGTTAAAAAAAATCTATGTTAAATATGCATTTAAAAAATTCAGGAAAAAGTGTTTTATGTAAATTCGGACCATGAGTCCACATATATGGACATCATTTTTCTCTAAAAGTACATTGTATCAAGAGATAATACTTAGGTTTTTATTCTAATTAGGTTCTAATAAGCCCAAATAGCAAAGAGAAATAAAAAAATGCATGTATAAAATACCTTGGGCCTTAAGAAAATAAACTTTGCAAGTATATGTTAACTAACCCTAACCCCAATCCTAACCCCAACCTAACGGTCTACTTATAATCTAATGAGAATTAGTTGGCAATGTAACTTAAATTCAACAATCGGACCATCAAAATAAACTGTGACCCAAAATGAATGTTTCCAACATATTTCCCACTTAAGCAGAAAATAACAGCGCTGAGCAGTGTGAGATCTGAAGAGTGGGTTGCCAGTATCTGTAGTCTGTTACACTGTGTACTGTAGTTACTCCATGCCCTTAGACTTTTTCACACACAGACACAATACTATCCCTCTTGCTCCTTCCTCTTTGGTGGAGATTACACCTGGCTTACTGCTTGGATTGATATCCAGAGAATGATCTCTAATGGTTATCTGACAAAAGTGGAGAGCAAAAAAGGTCGAGGAGTCCAGAGAAAGATCGATATTCGGGCATAGTGAGTTTTCCTATGTTAAAGGCCAAGTCCTTCTCAGCATCCCGAGGGTCAAATATAAGATGTTTACAAGGACAAAACATCGTGGGTATCTTCAAAGCAAGTGTGTTGAAAAAATAATGCTTTGGCTGAACCAAATGAAGCTAAACAGAAATCAATAGTAACCTCTATGTGTTGATAGAAACAAAAAACAAAGAGACATGCAAAACACACATGCACACACACACACGCACACATACATCCAATATATATCACTGGATCAACATTGTGACAGTCGCAAGATATTGTAATAAATCTATAAGTAATACTCCCAATTATAAAAAAATAAGATGAATATAATCAATAATTTTCCCAGGAATTTAGTATTGGGTTCATACTATTTTGTGATCAAAGCATAATTTTTTTCAAATAAACAAACGAATGAATAAACAAACAAACAAAAGTATGAATTAATTGAATTTCCAGCATAAATAATTATTTAATAATTTAATGACACCATTACTTTGCATTTGTTGATTGTTTATTCATTGCACCCATAACCAGGTGTAAGGAATGGTATTTTAATTACAGTGGTTCAAACTGTAGTTTTGCCGAATGACTACAAAAGTTATCAGTTTGATGGTGAAAAATTGAACATTTCTAGTAAAATCGGAAATAAGCGAAGCATTAATAGCTAGAAATGTGGGAGAGCATTGCTATTATGTGATTGTATTGTATTGCAATATGGAACAATTAAGTGTTGAAGTTAAACCAAAAGTAATTCACAAATACTTGAAAATTAATTGATTTAATGACAGTAATTTGCTATAGTTACAACCGAATTAGTTACAAAATAACTGTATATGATGATAAAACATGAAATGATAAAAACATATGATATTATTGTACCCAACTTAATTGTAAAATTCTTGTTTAACTCTATCTCCTGAAATCTTTGTAACTAGTAGATTGTTTAGGCTGATGTTTCCACAGCCTATGAGCAGGATTGCTCATTCACTCAGGCATAATGGATGGAGCATAGGCACAGCATTAGAGACCTGTTGATTTCTGACAATCACTGACTTAGATGCATGGGGCGGCCTAATTTTACTTAAAGAAAATTAGTTTACAGTTATATCCGCTATCTAAGAACCGGAACTGATGAGGATGTGTCCGTGAGCAGATGTAACTGGCCAGCATACTGAAGCGAATTCAGGTAAATGATGAACCATTAAAGGAAAATAAGGATTTATTAGGGTAATCGATCTAAATTAGACCAAATTACAACCTGTAAGGTAATCAGCTTGAATTGGATGAATCTAAATTGGAATCAGATTAAATTCGTAGTTGGAAACAAATTAAAATAAATTTTAACAAATAAAAATATTTATTTTCACATGTGCTAAAAATGTTTACATGAATTTAACCTTCACCCATGCTGTTAGTCCCGTCAATGGACTAATAGATGGACCCTTACATGGGCTGATTTAACCAATAAGCAAGGTAAGCGGACGCTTAGGGCCCCGGGACATCTGGGGGCCCCAGTAAATATCTAGAAGTATAAAATTTACCTATATACTATATTTAACATAATTTTCTATCATATTTTGTATAGTGAGTCAAACAATTTTTTTACATAATTAAATATTATTTAATACACACTAAAATATAATTTTATTATAATAACATAATGTTACGTAATAATATCATGAAAAACAAATCCACCACATGGAGCAGTCTAGCAGTCAAATTTATAAAAAATTTATTATTATTTTTAGTTGTAAACTTAAATTTAAAGACATCTAATTATTTAAAATGTAAAGCTTGTAAATTTAAAGAAAAGAAGATTGAGTGAAAATTTAATAAAAGTAGAAAGGGCGCATGTTAGTACTTGGGACCCCATGGCTGGAGTTGCTTATGGCCCCCAAATCACTAAATTCGCCCCTGCCCATAACTAATACACAAGCATTTAAACTCAAAAAATGACTGTAGCGCAAACGTTTGGTTTGGTTTGGTTTAGTTTATGCTTTTCATTTTAATATGCTTTAGTAACCCTCGTTTTGGTTAAAGACTTCCTAGTAACCAAAGTTGACCTTTCAAACTCTAAAAGAGGGTCTGAACTCGAGACTCTTTCTCACCACTGTAGCCTTGACAATAACATGCTTCCTGGTGTGATCTTCATCCAACATTAAAAAGGGATGAAAATAACGTGTAATGTTCACTGTTTTCAATAGAGCTCAATCTTGCGACAGACACAATGTCAAACCAATGAGCAATTTTCAGATAATACATTTATAAAACTGCCTTTTGAACCCCACTGAGTAAAATCAGCAATTACAGAAAACAAGATGCACCAATAGCATACAAAACACAAAACAAAGATGCGGCAAATCTCTGAGGTATTAGCATAGAAAATAAAATGCCAGAAGGTGCACATCATCTCTAACAATACATTTCAAACAAGCTGTTGCACCAGCTCTGATCTTTTCTTCATCACTTCAGCACAGCATCACATCTGCCTTCGGTTACAGCATATCACAGCTCAATGCTGAGACTGTCTGACCATTTCTCCACTTTAAAATACAGCATACACATCTGTACAGCGTTTCGGTATGATTTTTTCAGATCAAGATTCTGACACTATGTAAGCAATTGTTTATCATTTTCTCTGTATGAATGCTAGATTTCAAGAGACCAATTTCAACCATGTCTTGTAGGGATGAGATTCACATATCAGAGAACATTTTTACTGGTCAGAAGATCTGATGATGTGATGATGATCTTCGTAATGTGATTTTTGCCTTTGTTTTGAAGCATACTCTATAGAAACTTAAGACTAGCATAATTTACTGTATAGTAAATACTGTAGTTGCTATGGTAACACATCAGTTGTAGTATTGTAAACAATTGACACAATACTGTAGTTTTCGACAACTATATAAATATTATTATACTATTGTATTATTACTACTGAACTATATTATACGACAATGTACAACAGTTTACTGTAATTTACTTTTGAAATTTACTTTTGAAAAGGCAGAAATTCTATTAAATTCTCTACAATTTTCCCCCATTACTGATGAATTTTTCAAGAAAGTCAGAGAGATAATAAATTCAGATAAACCAGATGTAAATAAATAAATAAATACATATATAAATAAATGAACGTGTGAATGAATGAATGGATGAATAGATGGATAAATAAATAAATAAATAAATAAAAAAATAAAAAAATAAGTAAATAAATAAATAAATAAATAAATAAATAAATAAATAAATAAATAAATAAATAAATAAATAAATAAATAAATTTCTGTATAACTTTATTCTACTTTGCATGTAAAACAATGTTAATCTCATCCAACACTCTGTGGCCTGTAACAATTGAGGTGCTATTCTAGGAACTGAAGCAAGAACTTAGTTTTCACACTGAAGTCAATTCGATGTAATAGCGATAAAGTTATTTTATGGCATGTCTACATTGGCTGTTAAAGTAATGATGTGCAAGATGTCAGCGCAGGTCTTATTCTACAAGCAGCATATACTCGAAATTTGAAGAGGTGTCAGAAATTGATCCTGCGGTGCTGAGCTCATGTGGCGCATCAGATGGAGTAGCATGTTCTTTATTTTCATGCTGCATACTGTGCAGTGCAGGGTATAGAACTGGTGGAGGAGATATGAGTGGCTGTCATACAGTATGTACTTCTCTGAGCATCTGATGACAGCAGTTCTCTCGCTGACGCCTTTTTATTATCCCATTCCTACCGCGCATCATTGTAAATGGCAAACGTGTCACGTATTGAATGTCAAAAACAAAACATCCTATAAAAATCCCATAAGAATTCAAATATTGCTAGAAATCTTTTTTTTTTTTTTTTTTGCGGTGGTGGTGGTGGTTGGGATACAAAAACGATATTATTTAGCCTGTTTTAATGTAAATAAACCACATTCAATGCCTTTCTCGACATTAGTATTATTTAATATTTTTGTAATGATGATATATGAAATCTTGAAAATCAAACTTAGATTTGAATTACCGTAGCAATAACTAAAATAGTGTCCACATCAAACCGCCGTTGTTTATTACAAGACATTTAAGTGCTGGCACAATTCTTTACATTTTATAATTTTTTTTGGAGTGTAGTGTGTATTGATTCAGCAAAGTCATCAGCAAATTTAATTATGTAGCTTATTAAATTAAGTTGTACTGACATTTGTAGTAATTTAAAGTTATATAGTATATTGTATATGCCATGAAATACAGTTAGCGGCCACTTTATTAGGTACACCTCTCCAACTGCTTGTTAACGCAAATTTCTAATCAGCCAATTATATGGCAGCAATTAAATGTATTTAGGCATGTAGACATGGTCAAGACAATCTGCTGCAGTTAAAAGACAGTTACAACTGAGCTATGCAGAAGAGCATCTCTAAATGCACAACGCATCAAACCTTGAGGCGGATTGGCTACAGCAGCAGAAGACCACAGAAGTTGCCACTCCTGTCAGCTAAGAACAGAAAACTGAGGCTACAATTTTCACAGGCTCACCAAAATTGGACAATAGAAGACTGTAAAAGCTTTGCCTGGTCTGATGAGTCTCTATTTCTGCTGCGATCTTTGGATGGTAGGGTCAGAATTAGGCATCAACAACATGCATGGATCCATCCTGCCTTGTATCAAAGATTCAGGCTGGTGATGATGGTGTAATGGTGTGGGTAATATTTTCTTGGCACACTTTGAGCCCATTAGTATCAATTTAGAATCATGTAAACACCACAGCCTACCTGAGTATTATTGCTTAACCGTGTCCATTCCTTTACGACCACAGTGTACCCATCTTCTGATGGCTACTTCCAGCAGGATAACGCGCCATGTCATAAAGCGTGAATCATCTCAGACTGGTTTCTTGAACATGCCAATGAGTTCACTGTGCTCAAATGGCCTCCACAGTCACCAAATCTCAATCCAATAGAGCACCTTTGGGATGTGGTGACAAACAGGAGATTTGCATGATGGATGTTTAGCAAGCAAATCTGCAGCAACTGCATGATGCTATCATGTCAAATTGGACCAAAATCTCTGAGGAGTATTTTCAGTAGCTTGTTGAAGCTACGCCATAAAAGATTAAGGCAGTTCTTAAGCCAAAAGGGGTCCAACCCGGTACTAGTAAGGTGTACCTAATAAAGTGGCCAGTGAGTGTAGTATATTGTATATATCATAAAGCATTATCTGTTTTTTGCTACATAATAACATAATTTGCATGACCAACCCAAACAATATTCTGTAAAAAGTTAATTTGTTACATTTTTCACACACAGACACCCCCCCACACACACGTACCCTTAGTGAGCAGTACTCTATATAATTTCATTAATTGTAACAAATAGCCTGTAGGTGTCAATTATCACAATCAAGATTTGTTGCTAGGTTTTTTGAGTCGATGATTAGATCTTTATTGCAGTGTTTAGCACATTTCTGGCTTGTTATCGCTGCAATAAAGATCCAATCACATTAACTCTTAAGCAATTGCTTACTTCATTCCTTTTTTGCTGGGCCAGAGAGTATATAAATATGCTCAAATACACATATTGTATGTTTTTATCCAATTTCATGTTCACATTGTTCAATGACAAATGATCAGCTTTTCTGCAAAAGGAAACCCTATTTGGGGGCGAAATCATAAAAGCTGGGTTGCTAAATCAGTGATACTCTCAGTTTTCCCCAGAGAGAAAACAGCATGATTTTCACATTTTGACACATCTGAGACGTGCTAACCGAATTCAGAGCCAAATCCCCTGGCAGTTAGAGACATTACAGGCGGTCCGATGCTTACAGCAACACCTGCTGTTCTCTGCGCTTACACAGAGGAAACATAGCTATATCTCGCGGTAAGTAAGCTTATAGCAAAATGACTGCCTGCTTTACTTAATCAGCATCCTGAAGTACTCTGTGGAGTGTAATAATACGAAAGATGATATAGATCATACAGTATCACGCCTGCTGGAGACTTTGACTGCGTGTGTTTTTCGTCCCACCCACAGGCTCTGCGCTATTGAACACACACCGCGGATGAAGAAAAGAGAGCAGGCAAATATACATTATTTAACAGTCCCTTTCCAACAGTCCCTCTGCTATAATAATGCTAAAGTATATCCATGAGTGTCCTTACCTCGGCGGATACCAAACCTCAGCAGAACCCACACCCACACGTGTAGAGATGGAAAAAGAAGGCATTAATTATTTATGCTATGAAAAGTGACGCACACACACACAATCCCTTTAGGGGTGGCGGGGAAATACAAAAAAAAAAAAAAAAGTTAAATCACCTACAGGTCAGGGCCAAATCAGAAAAAAATTCAGACTGCAGTATGTCGCATTTGGAGTGTACTAACCCATTCGTAACATCAACAGAATGATTGAATGTGACAAGGCATAGAGAAGCAAGAAAATCCTCACAGGATGCAATAATGGAGAGATAAGGTCACATTGTGAGACACAGCATGTTATCTTATGAAATTACATAATGCCGAATGGTGATTGTCCTCTGACTCAAGCAGAATGCAGTGCTAATATCCATCAGCTATTCTCAAATTGATAAGCAAATGAGGTTTACCACAGAAGTGATGAGCTAAATGAACACTGTTTTATGTATAATCGCTGCATGCAGATGAGGAAAAACATCTTTTTATTTGAATAAACTCACAATTGTTCTGTTTTAAAAACCTAGCAAGATTCCTTCAGAGACAACATTTTAAAGGGGCGCTCAACCACGATATCATATTTTTGGGATGTCCCAATCAGGTTTTTTTGCCCTCGAGTCCGAGTCCGAGTCAGTTGATTTTGAGTATCTACCGATACAGAAACCCGATCCGATACTTTTACAATGCATAAAAAAAACAGAACGAAGAAGAGCGAAGAAACAGATCCAGGATGTTCCTTATTTTTTTAAATTTATTATTTTAACATTCAACAACTCTGTTAACAGAGCACTTCTGTGAGGTAGCTTGAACAATCAAGTAATGATTCATTCATTAATTTTCTTTTTGGCTAAGTTCCTTTATTAATCCGGGGTCGCCACAGGGGAATGAACCGCCACCTTATCCAGCACATGTTTTACGCAGCAGATGCCCTTCCAGCCGCAACCCATCTCTGTGAAACATCCTTACACACTCACTCACACTCATACACTACGGACAATTTAGTCTTCCCAATTCAACTGTACCGCATGTCTTTGGACTGTGGGTGAAACAGGAGCACCCGGAGGAAACCCACGCGAATGCAGGGAAAACATGCAAACTCCACATAGAAAAGCCAACTGACCCAGCCAAGACTCGAACCAGCGAACTTCTTGCTGTGAGGCGACAGCACTACCTACTGCGCCACTGCGTCGCCCTCAAGTAATGATTGAAAAAATATCTGAGCTCATCCCAATCAAATCTTTTTGTTCTATTCTTTTTGACGAACAACAACAGTCCATTTCTCAATGTACGTGTTTTTTAATATATTGTAATGTAGTATAGCTGAACAACTAAACTGTATTTTTAATATTATCTTAACCTTTTATTATTATTATTATTATTTGTATTTATTTATATATAATTAATTAATTAATTAAAAAAATCATAAGTCGTAAATGAGATCTTGATCTCAATGGGTTTTTATCTGGTTAAATAAAGAAATATATATAATAAATAACATAAATTCTTCACCTTTTGCAATCCCAAGTTTACATACAGTATCTCACAGTTTGCCATTGCAATGTTGTTATCATCAACTTTATAATAGATACTGTTGCGGCCGTATCAAGTATCAAGTATCAAGTATTATTCATGTTATTTATTAAATTACCCAATAAATGTTATATTTTAACATCTACCCAAATCCCAACCCATCGTAACTGTTACATTACTGTAAAAATATGAATTATTGTTATGCAGTGTCACAAAAATGATGCTATATTGATGTGCGTATCCGCAGCTGTATCCTACCTAGACTTTACCACATACTTACGCTTTCCGCTTCAAGCTGTTTCCTTGTTCTTCTTTGCCGGCATTTAACCAATAGAGTCTCTGCAACAAAGTGATGTCATGCCACATGTGTTGATCTTGTGTTGCTTCAATGCAAAGCGAGATATATATATTTTTTACAGAGTTGCAATGTCTCTCTATGCGCTACATTTGAAATAATGAATTTGAGTTTGCAAAATATATGTGAACGTTTCGTATTACTTACACATTTTTATAACTCGAATATGTCAAATTTTATTTCAGAGAGCAGGCACGACCAAACTGTATAAACTAGATGCCAAATTGTTAGTAAGAGGCATGATGTTTTCTGGTGACGTGGAGTCAATCCGTGAATCACAACACATTAGGTTAGCTGGCCAATCAGAGCATGCCTTCAGAGGAACCAGGAAATATGATAGTCATTTCCATGTTAGCTCAGTAGCAGTATACAATTAAGGTTACAGTTAAAGTTATGTGGAAAAAAAAAATATATATTTTTTATTAATGAAGCATGAGCACATATTGTATATGAACACAATCAAGCTTTTAAAAAACACTCTGAACCATCCCTTTAAAGTATCATGGGGGAGAGGCTGTACCCAAAATGAAAATACACTGCTGTCTAAGGCAGTGGTTCTCAAAATGGGAGTCGGGACCCCTTAGGGGGTCACAGAACAATGACAGGGGGTCGCTTGGTGATTTCCAAAAGTCAAATAAACTTTATTAAACTATTAGAATTACCATATTTTATCCATAACCCGCAAAAAATAAAATATTAGTTATAGTAACATTAAAAAGCAACAACGTGCAAATAAAAAGCCATCAGCCTTTTCATTAATTTTCATAGGTTTGGTGTGTTTATGTTAGATTAACAACACAGCAATAGCGGCAGATTGATTTTATAGCACCAGGTTAAACTTTCTGACACTTTTATGGCAATCAAATACATTAAAAATAAATACAGGGCACAACTGAACATTGAGGATGATCTCTGATTGGCGGTCTCCAAAACTAAACCAAGAGTAGACTTGTGCTGTAAACATTGTGTCCACCATTCTCATTAGGTAAGGTTATTATTAAATAAAAAATTCACAAAAGCATGAACATCACTTAAAATTTTTAACCAAACAGCAAAAAGTGCAAAAATGTATATTCCAAATGGCGGCAACATCAAAGCTCCTAAAATCACAATTTATTAAATTAAAAAGGCTGATACAAGGTATGGAGGCATCAACGCCTTTTATCAGCCTTTTTAATTTAATAAATTGGCATTTTCAGAGCTTTGGTTTTGCCACCTTTTAAAATATATAATATTAAATTAAACAAATTCATAAATGACTATAAAAAATTATATGCTTGTTAGACTGTTGGACTTTTTTGTGTTGTCAATATGCTCGTGTTTATATAGGCCTATTGTTGTGTGTGCAACATTTGTATATTTACAATTTGTATATCACACAATCCTTGAGAACTTATCAAAATAACAGCATTTATTTAAAATAATAATATTTTGTAGCCTTATTAATGCTATTAATCTACCTTTTGAATAGAAATGTCTTTATTTAAAAGAAGGTTTAACTGACAACATCATTTTTAGAACAGTATTTTAGCACAATTCTGTTGTTTTTATGTAAGAGCAGTTTAGCTACAGTACTTTCAGTGGCCGGCTAGTTCTTTTTATAACAACATTTGTATGGAATTATCCTTCACACTTTAGAAATGCTGTAAAACTGTGCTAAAATTCAAATTCAAGCCATTTAGCTTTAGTATAATTGCTGCCTTGCATAAGATGAAATTATTGTTTACAAACAGATGCTTGGCGATGACATTTCCAGGTTCTTCTGGCATGCTGCAAAAGTGCTAGTTTAGTTTAATTCTTTACTCAAATTAAGCAAAGTGGTTGAAACACCACATTTAAAACACTGAACTTCATTCCCACATTTTTAATTTGACTTTTTAATAAAGTCAATAAGGTTTGACAGAAAAAAGTACAGAAAAAGGCCACTACCAAAAGGATTTTTGTTGTCAATAAAACATTTTTTACACTAATTCACTATTGTAATGCTCATAAACTCTAACAAACATTAAACAAATATTTAATAAGATTATGACTTCTGACTGAACTTGTGCCCTTTAAATGGAAGCCCTGCAGATTGACTTTTAGCCAGACAAATTTTCAAAATACAGTTTAAAGAGCAGAGCTTAAAATAGACAAAGACTGACTGATCATGATGTTAGAAACAATGACAAGTCACAACAAGACAACGCTCAGAGCAGCACACAGAGAAACCACAACATATTTTACAATTATTAGTATCATCGTGAAGTCATGACCAGAATGACTATTTTTAAAGTCCCATGCATTTCCATGAGTAAATTTCGCTGAATATAAAATCATGTTGATAATAACTAAATTAAAGATAGCTATTGTAACACAAAAAACACCCAACAGTTCTGTGGGGTATAAAAGATAATCAAATTTAACAGACCAATTAAAATGCATTATTCATGATCATAACTATACAATGGCACAAGCAAATACCTCTCACGCTATTAGTTAAATGATTGATATGTGTATATGTGTATTTTTGTATGTGGAATATAGTATGTTTTTCTTTGCCTTAGCCCATGTATAATAGATTTACCTGTTCGACTGAATCTGGATGCTTTGGGGGAGGGGGGGGGGGGGGGGGGGTTAAAATGTAAAAAAGTGTATTTTCATGCTAAATTTTAAATGTTTTTTCTACAATAAAAAAAAAAAAGTTAAAAAAAAAAAAAAGCATTACTCATAAATAAAAGGCCTCTGAAAGCCTTTACTGCATTAAAAAGCACATATATATATTGTCCATTCTTTCATTAATTTAATTAATCAGCAATGTGAGAATATACTAGTAAAAACTTCAATAAACTTCATTTCTTCAAATCTAGCTTATATGTTTTATAGAGCAAGGGAAAAAAAGAATTTGGAAAAAGAAAATTTTGAATTGACTATCCCTGTAGGCATACATCTTATCCTTCGAATAACAGATCTGCATGAGTACAATTTACATTCTTGCATAACGCATAATTAGATAATCAGCTGAGTCACAGTGTCATTAAAAACCCCATGTTTTTTTCCCGCAGCTGACGTCTATCTGTCAGATAGCAGAGATTGGCAGTGAAAGTGATGGGCTTGCTATATCGCTAGATCTAATGAATTTGGTTGGCACCACCCTATACGCTCTGAAATATGACACCCACTCTTGCCCGGCCATTAACTGCAGCTGTGTGTTGGCTGATACTGAAGCTGATCCGCACCGTGACACATCCACATCCCACACATACACAAAACATCTTGCACATGCATGCAAATCAAACAGTTATTGGGATGGAGAGACATAGTCCGCAGGGAATTATGGACTAGTGCAACTGCAATGTGAAACTGGATGCTATTTTTCAGTCACACTGTTGTTAAATCCCTTGGGTCATCTCTAAAATGGGTAGTTCACACTATTAATTAAATACTGGCATAATAATAATAATAATAATAATAATAATAATAATAATAATAATAATAATAATAATAATAATAATAATAATAATAATAATAAATGGTATCTTGAGAATCACTGGTGTTTTTTATGCTTTTGAATTAAATGGGACATTACTCAACTTTTTCAATGTAAGTGGTTGCAAACAATTTATATGAGCTGAATTTAATTAAATTTAGTAATGTTGAACTTAATTTGTTTGCTTGAATTTAGCCCATACCAATTGTTTGCGACCACTTACCTTATTGAGTAAATCCAATGACAAATTTCAGTGTGCTTTGCTTATGATGTTGAAATGAAAAGGGTAATTAAATATTATAAGCCTCTGATGTCCCCAGAATGTGTCTGTGATGTCACAGCTTAAAATATCCTACAGATTAATGCTCATTATACTACTGTATGTTGAATATTCACAATTTAGAGTTGTTTTTGTGTGTTATTTTATAATTATATTTTATTTATTTATTTATTTTTAACATTTAATGGATAAAACAGTGTAGAGAATTGACAGGAAATCATAAGGAGCAGAGAGAGGGAAAGGACCTCAAGCCAGGAATCAAACTCGGGGAGCTGTGAGCACCTTGGTGCTATACAGTATGTCGACACACTTAACCACTAGGCTATTGGTGAGCGGTGCAATGTGACTAAAAGAAAATAATCTGCTATGACTCATACAATAGACGCGGCGTGACTTTGGATAACATGGCAAGTCCATAAATGGATGCCCTGTTTTACTTATGATGAGTTCCATGCACTACTGACACAAAACACAAATGGATTTTCAATGGTTGCTTTGCCGCATAAAATGTAGGCAGTTTTCAGTATGTGAAAAATCACATCTTGTTTGGACACATTGTTTGTGACACAATATATCAGTAATATAATATAATATAATATAATATAATATAATATAATATAATATAATATAATATAATATAATATAATATAATATAATATAATATAATAATGATATTATATTAGGAAATTTGTAGAAAAAACAGTAACAATCAAGAATGCATATGTGTCATGGCTTTGCATTAAAAAATGTCATTATAATGGTCAATGGGGCAAAAACAGGCACGACCACAATGAAAAAGTAGTAAATTTGCCCAGGGTGTATTGTTGAATTTTTGGGAAAAAAAGCATTTTCTCTGATTATGTGTCCAAAAAAAGGCATTGTCACCAAAAATAATTCCAGTTGTTGAAACAGAAAGTTGTGGCCAAATTAAGACTCAAAATCACCCCAGAGTTTAGGAAAATAACACACAAGGGTTAATCTTTTGAAGAGACGTGGTCAGTTTATGAGAAGAACAGGTCTGGTTTAGGTTTTTAGTAACATATACAATGATCACAGTCCCAGAACCTGTAGACTTGCTAGACTCACAATATCCAATAAAGTTTATTCTTGCTTGTCACACACACATTTAGATTCTGCAAGCAACAGTGAGGTTTGTTCTTACAAATCAAGCTGATATTGGGCTTCTGTGCTCGCTGATCAATGTTTAAATGTGAATAAAAGGTTAAATTAAATCTGTTCATCATATAAATAGAGCAGATCTCAGAAGACCTGCATTAAACCACATGACTTCTAGGATTTTTTTTAATGCACTTAAAGGCGTGGATAAACAGACTTTCAATGGGGGGACAGAAATCGATAAAATATAATTTAAAAAGTCTTTGAGTTATGACTGAACAAATTATGGGTTACAGCAACACGAGTTAACAAGTAGTGACAGAGTTTTTAATTTGATATCAACTAGTTCTGCTTACAAAAATATATATTTTATTACTGTCAAAGTAATGATTTAAAGATTTTCTAACTCTACTAAACCAAGGCACTCTAAAAATCGGATGCTTTGATTTGACTGAAGCTCACATACAGCACTATACTGCTCATTTCATAAATGTGTCTGCATTACCAGCAGCCAACAGCAGAGGGCAATTTAGTTGCATCCAAGCACAAAATGGAGGACTTAAAAAGACAAAAAAAGAAAAAAAAATCTTGATCTTTCATTTCTTCTCCTTTTTCCCTCCTCTCTTTCCTCAGCGACTACCACTCTCTGCCCATCGCAGCCCTGTTTTTATTGCTCTGTATTAATTAGGACATCCATTAGGTGGCTTAAGTCAGACACAAAGATATAAATCCCCTTGTTAATTTGGAACGAAGAATCAGCGGCTCTCATTATGATTAAATTAGCAGAGATCTGCTGGGTGGCTGGACCTTTCTGACATGATTGTGATCATCAGCTCCAAACATCGGACGGCAGTTTCCCTTTAACCCCTATTAGCATTCTGTACCTAATCTCCGATTTATCACTGGTTTAAAAGGTCTCCCTTCAAATAATCAGCCATTTAATCACTATAATGATACTACATAATTTAGACGATCATTTTTTGTACAGTATTTCACATCTTTTGCTCTGTGAGAACAACCTGCATTATATTCTTTTATAATTTGGCCAGTGTGAAGGCATTTCACAGCATCTCTGCATTGATTAAATCGCTCTTGAACTTATATAGGAACATATTATTTCCTGTAATAATACGGGAATAGCACTTGGTGCTTGTTCAGTGCGATGACCAATGCTGTTATACTGTACAACCATGCAAACCAATTACCGGACCAAAGGACTCCCAGGAGTTGGCTGGCAATACCTTTATAGATCCCACACCTTGTGCTACAGTTGGTAATTGTGGGCATCGTTTGGCTTCCTCCACACATAAAGCAGTCCAGCTGTTGGAAAACGTGTGAAAGATGACCTATCAGACCATATTACGCTTTCCATTTGGGTCCAGGTTTTGAGGCCGGTTATGAGATTTTTGCTACTCAGTCTCAGAGTCAAAAGGTTTCTGAATGTCAGCATTGCTATAAATTCTTTATCACAATGTAGTTTTTGTTAAGACAAGGTCACAAAAGTTGCTGATTGAATTTTGGGAGGGCACGATGACATTTGCCAGCTATCCTATGTTGTGTCCTTTTATTCAACTCGGTGAGATTCATCGTGAAACCGCTGGTGCAGTTTGTGTGTTTGGTATATGATGTCAGTTTTTTTGAGACTGTTCCTTTCAGCACATTGTACTCAGTGCTTGTCTCTTTAAGGCTGTTGATTACCAATCAACTCATTGACTCACCTTTGGAGCTGGATTTGTGATATCTTAGGTACTTAGAAATTTAGATTTTTGATGTCGCTGGTCAAAATTCTAACAGTAAAAGCTGAAATTATCAACTCAAAGTCTAAATGATTACACAGAAAGTGACTTTTTTTAATCGTACCTCATTATAACTATATCCAGACAGAATCTGCAGATTTTGCTATTTCTGCAGAGAATTTTGTAAAAAAAAAACTGCGGATTTATGCAGAATGATTTCGGCAGTATCATGACTAATATGAAATAAAATAAATTATTATACCTTTTTAACTTTTATATGATGTTTACAATGCAAATCCAATGAGATCCACTTTATTTGGTAAACAAAGAAAGTCTCTTATATATTTACTAAAAGTTCATATTACTTTACAAACAGTATTGTAAATAAATCAAATTAACACTTTCATATTAGTCAATAATATTACTGAAATTAATTTAAAAACTGAATAAATATAAACTTACACACATTTACACAAGTAAATAAATAGACTTGATAGGTTAAAAATCTGCAACCAATACGCACAGATTCCGTGTGAGCCTAATTATAAGTTCTGTCCTAAATTTAAGCTCTACATTTGCGTAATTGCAAATTTAAAGGGCACCTATGGTGAAAAATCTACTTTTCAAGCTATTTGGACAGACATGTGTGTAGGTATAGAGTATAGAGCGTCATATTGGGGTGATATAAACACAACCAGTCTTTTTTTTTTTTTTTTTTCAATTTAACAACATAAAAACGGTGGACCAATTGGAGCGGTTTTCAGACCGACCACAACTTGACGTAGGAGTGTGGTCCCCCCGCCCACCAATATTGATTGACAGCTGAGTATTAACATGTCTCCGTAGTAATGCGTATAATCTAATTTATTACATGAAAGCAGTTTCATGAATGCATGTAGCTGTAATGTGTACTGGATGACATCGATGTGGAGGGGAAATGTAACATTATGCTGTATATCCATGAGGCATAATCCAGCCATTGCAACTGTTAGGGTTATGGAGGGGAAATTGTGTATGGATGGAGGATGTGTGGGAGTGTGTGTAATTAGACCAGTGCTTAATCAGCCAGGGCTATCACTCCCTTTCATATCATCACTATACTTTTGTATGTGATAAATATAATATACCAAAGCAAAGTATTTTTTCTTGACATGGAAATTAGCTTTTATGGACATCAACATAAGTTAAAACAAACAGATAAAAAATATATTTTCATCAACGTTTCTTCATATATCTAAAATCTTGGTACAGACAGCTTTTTAATTGTAAGGAAGATATTCTGAAATGAAGGAAAAACAAAACAAAACAAAACAACAAGAGCTGTTCTTCAAAGCCAAGTCTTCCATCAATTAGCCGGGAAGCGACAGCTTAAATAAATGATTTGTTTTGTGCAGGTTCTGCCTCTTTAATCTTACCTTTCAATGCTGCCTTATGTCACACATTTTAAGGCATATTTTTGCCTACAGGAGCAATGCAACGCCAGTGGAAATCCATTTTCACAGTGTAACGACTGAACCATTGAACTATGGATCAGTGTCAGCCAATCACAGCACTGGATTGCGTTGATAAGACACACTTCAAAGTACTAGTGGCCTTGATAAAAAGCCTTGCACACCTCGCTCATCGCTCTTCATTTAGCACAGTAAATCAAGCATCCCGACACACACAGGCACACACACATAAATACACACAAACAGCCTATTCATTTGCAAAGTCCATAATACACGAGTGTGTCTTTGAAAAAATGCACACACACTCACATTGACACACGCAGCTGAGTTTCTCGCTCATAAATTGCAGTTAATACACTATTTACCAACTAAAAAGATGAGTTTATTCCTGCTTTGATCTGCTGTGCTGTAGAACCACATTGTGTGTAGATGAATATTATAGCATGAATAATGTGTCATCTTATTAAAGTCCTGCCAGATACTGGAGGAACTTTCAAAACATTTACATTTCTGTTAAAGCAATAAAAGCGAGCAAAACAACTTAAGACTTGCAGTCAGTGGCTAATAGTAATCCAAGGTCATTTCTAATAAAGTTACTGTGTAAAAATGTAGTCTGAAGAGTATGTATAAAAGAAAAATTAATAATATTCATCATTCATTTTCCTTTGGCTTAGTCCTTTATTCATCAGGGGTTGCCACGGTGGAATAAACCGCCAACTTATCCAGTATATGTTTTTCCCAGCAGATGCCCTTCCTGCTGAAACCATTACTGGGAAACATCCATACACACTTATTCACGCACTACAGGCAATTTAGTTTACTCAATTCACTTATACCACATGTCTTTGGACTGTGGGGGAAACTAGCACCCAGAGGTAACCCATGGGAACACGAGGAGAACGGCGACTAGCGACTCTTCGTCCCAATAATAATAATAATAATAACAATAATAATAATAACAATAAAACAACACATTCATAAATTAACATATAAATAATAATAATAAATTAAATAATTTAAATAAAATAAAAGAATACAATTAAGTAAACTTAAGTAAAATTAAATTAAATTAAGTAAAATTAAATTAAATTAAATTAAATTTATTTAAATAAAAATTTATTTAATTAGATTCTATTCAAACTTGCTTCTCCAAACAAACAGTGCCACTTAAAGATATATTGTCAATGTATATCATCGAGCCTTATTTAACAATTGTAATAGGGATTATTTACAAATCTCCATATTTCTAAAATATTGCAATTTATAGAGAAGCTCACACACACCAAACATGCTCTTGGCGCATCTCTTTTAAACTTAAGTCAGAGAGAGAGAGACAGAGAGAGGAGAAACTGGGTGATCATAAATTCAGCAATAAAGGAATTCAAATGCCAAGGACAGATGCGTTTATTTCTCGTTTAGAGAGCAATCCAGAGGACTCTAGGTGGTTTTGCTCTTCAGCTGAAGGACAATCAAAATGATCTCTGGCTAAAGGTTAGGACCTCCAACTAATACCCCTTCACCAAACCCCAGTCTGTCCCCTCTTCAGGAGCACTAACAAGATCAACAGGGAAATAGAAGATGTTCAAAAAAAACAAGGCTTAGAATAAATTGACTAAAGCTTTCTTGTGGGAACAACCTCTAGGCTTTTAAACTCCTCATTCAGAACTACTCTGATCTTTTCTTGTGGTTTTAAACACATAAAAATGCAATAGTGTCACTGTGGTTCTCTTTTAATGGATGAAAGAAGATATTTATAAACTGTGTTTCTAGAACAAAGGGCCAAAAGTTGACAGGCATTACACTAAACAGCCATGAGTGGAGATTTAAGATGTTCAGTTTTTTTAAAGCCTGAAGCCGGTGATGATCTCATGGCTGAAACGCTTCTCTCTAAGGTCGATTAAGTCATCGTGAGTGCAGCAGATTTATATTTAGCTTTAGTTTAGCTCTGTGAGCTCTCATTCCTAGATAAGGCCAATATCGAGATTGATTGTTGACTGACACACAGAAAGAGGACTTACAATGTGTGTCTTGAAGCCTCAGGAGCAGAAGAACTGAGGAAAATATTCCTCCTTTGTGGTTCTGAGGCTAGTGACATTTACTGATCCCCTTCCCTCCTCCTCTCATCATTGATCATTGCATGGCCTTTCTCTGTTCTGCTCTCCATAAAACATGCTTTTAACTTAGCTGCAAACATGAAACCTAAGCATCATATCAGCACTGTCAGATGGAGGCCTTGTATTTCAAAACAAACTGATGGAAAAAACTTTATTTTTAAAGTAATTAAACAACATTTGTGGCTTTTGTATATATGCTTACAGGTTTTACATTGTATCATATAGTTATGGTTACACTGACACAATTTCATGTCATAGGGCCCTATCATACACCCGGCAAAATAAGGCGCGATACATGTTTGGCACGATATGTTGGTATTTTCAGACCAGTGCAACCCTAATTTTACCGTTTTGCGCCGCACTGTTTAAATAGCAAATCCATTTGCGCCACTTTGTGGACTCATGTGTGTTCCAGTCTAAAAAATAGGTGTGTTAAGGTCCATTAAAGTCCAGCACAGAGCACGTTATTTATGTAGGTTCAAAACGTTTACACATTTCCTAATAAACACAGAATGTACAGTAATACACAAATATTTTTGCATATGAAAAAAAATTAAGAATTAAAATGTTACAAAAATTATTATTTTATATATATAAGCAGTACCTCCATGCCTTCTTCATCTCGAGGGGCTTTTAGTTTATTTATGACAATTTGCATTTGTATAATATTATTATTAGCAGTATTATTTAATATATGCATATTTATATTTGTTTTAAAAAACAAGTTTAGATTTGTCCACCTGTCAGGTTTTGGAGATGTATGCATCACCATATGGGGCATAAGAATAGGATGTATGTTTGGATATAAATCAGTTTTTTGACAACACTTCATTATTTTGTTCATTTATTTGTTTGCTGGAAATTACAACTTAACTTAGAAATAATTTAGAAACAAATCTTTTTTGTTTTGTTTTAGAGCTTGTTTACTTCAGTTTGTCGAGATGAGATATTCCAACACAATCTCAAGGCAGTTCGTAACTTTTTGATATAATGGCTAATTCATTCGAATTTGTACAATCTTATTATTATTTGCTCATGCCTCATTGACATTGAGACATGAAATTGTATGAAGTTATGTGAATTAGTAACTTTTCTTCCAATAAAAAATGAAATAATTTGTGAGATCGGGCTGGATATTCATTATAGTAGAAAATTAATTCTAATTAAAAACAACAACACAGTTTTTTCAAACTCATAAATGAATAAAAAAAAATAACTTTGCACTTTGCAAGTTTATCTAGACAAATTGGAATGAACAAAACATTAACATTTAAAGAAATACATAATGTTGTGTGGGAAAAGAAAATTAGATGCATTTAAACAACTAGTTATTTCACCTTCTGTCACGATCACCATCGATCTAACCCTCATAGGTCGCTGAAGAACATTCACTTTCACTCTGACTACAATTCTACCACCATATGAACTACAACTCCCTTCAGGCACTACACACACACACACACCTGTCCCAGCTCTCCATTGATTACACACACACAGCTGGGAGCTACTTAAGACTGATTATTTGATCCGTATAAACAGCACACACACACACACACACACACACGCACGCGCACGCAAGCACGCACGCACGCACACACACACACATTGCTGAGTCTTGTTTGGTTGGTCCATTGTCTTGCCTTGCCCTGTTTTCTGATTCTCGCCTTGTAAATTAGTTTATGTTGTTTGCTGCCTGAACTGATCTCTTCGCCTGCAACCCTGATTACTCTTTGGTATAACCTGCATGCTCCTGCTTTGCTCCTATGTTGACCATTGCCTGCCTGACCATTCTCTGTTGAATCAAGTACTGCATGTGGATCCTCAATTTCATTGTCAGCGTCCTAAAATTACACCTTGCAATCAAAAAGAAATGGTTCAAACTACATTTAACCACAGTGAAACAGGGCTGGAGTTGATGAAGTTTTGCAGTATCCAGTGAAGTTATGTCTTTTAGGTCACAAGCACTTTTTAAAATAATTTTTGTTAGTTTAATATGTACAAAACCAATCAATCAACCAACTTAAAGTACAATAAACTTAGATTACTACAGTACGGTCAACCCCACTGTGTCCTTTTCTGGATTATAATATTTTGTAGTCTTATTCGTAACCCCCCAAATGAAGATATTCACTAGACATTTTTTTGGCTTTGCTTTGAATGGTTTTACAGCAGAACACCCAGAGCTCATTCATCAAGCTCCTCCACCACTGCAGGCTTTGAGCTCCTGCCCTGCAGAGGTGCAGCTCCAGAGATCTCGGACCAGCAGAGCAGCTTTGACTCATACAATCTTATAATCGGCTCACAGCACACTCTCTGCTTTTCTACCACTCCATATCTGCCTATGTATGTGCATACCCCTAAACAAATTTGAAAGCAAATAATAATATAACATAAAATAATGTTAATTGTTAATTTGGGGTGGAGTGGGATTGCAAACCAAACCAGAGAGCATCTGAATTTTTGGCACACAAAGTATTATTGAACCCTTGCTGTTTATGGAAGGTGAGGGAGCCCTCAGATTAAATCTAAAATATCTTAATTCATGTTCTGAAGAGGAATGAAGGTCTCAGGGAATTGGAACAGCATGAGTGTGAGTAATTAATAACAGCATTTTAATTTTTGGCCAAACTAATCTGTTTAAAAAATGACATCAATAAGGACCATCATGAATAAATAAGCACCAAATCAGAATTTTTGACTCATACAGCGTTGAATACTACTGGCATGTACGTTTAAGGCATAAAATGTACAACTATTTTAATTAAAATATGCAAAAATCACTAAAACAGTGTTATTTATTTTGCTGACTTATGTACTGGCATTATCCCAAATGTCTTGAATGTTCAAATTCTCTGAGAGTCTAGAGAAATAAGCTATTTTAACTAGCAACACAAACCGTGTTCTATGCTGCAATGCCAATGACGTCACACATCCTCGATTTCTAGTTTGGTTTTATAGAAAATATGGAAACAAAGACATTTCGAAAAGTGTTTGCTTCGAAAGCTTTAGCCTTAGAGTTGACATTGAAGTTGACAAATCATTCATTAGCTGAGACAAAACAATGTTCTGGAAGTGATCGCAACAATATTGTTTCTCCACATCTTTTTTGATATAGTTGTGGTCTGAGTTCTGCTGCTGTTTTACATTAAGAACAATTTTTAGAACTCTATTTTTATCATTATGTATATGGTTATCATGCTTTGTGAGAATGGGCTTTTACTCTGTTTCATACTCCCATGACAATAAGCTACAAAAATCTTAGCTCATCCATGAACATGATTTCTGCAGGTGTTCCATATGATGTAATTGAAGATAACAACTCCCCTTATTCCACATTCTGTCACAACATCATCAAACTCCGTCTTTGTCTGTTGTGAACAAGCACCCTCTAGCAGTTAAAATTACACTGTAAAAAATATTCGCTACTTAGCAGTTTTCTGTATTTTGTGATTCACGCTTTCATTTTGTATTTTTCCCTGTTCATTTATGCTTTTAAGTTGCATTATGGAAGCTTGATCTTGGTTCTACCAACTTTTTACCTTTGTGCACTGTTCAAATTTACTACTCTTTTGTTATTTTAGGGATGAAAACATCCACTGAATTAAACTGCTGTACAAAAATGCATCAGATAATTTTTTTGTTTCTAATTATTTTGCATAAATCTGTAAATCAAGTCCTGATCAAAACTACTTAATTGTTTAGAAAAAAAAAATATTTTAACCCTTTTGTTGCCAAGTTAACAAATGATGTCACTGATTTGGTAAAAAAAAGACACATAAAATGACATATTTTTTATATAAAAAGTAACTGTGGACTGGATTTTATCATCACAATCTTGGACATATGAAAGATTAGTAACAACATTGGCTTTGATGCATCGTTAGCTTTTCATTTTTTTCTATTTAATTTACTGTTGGTGGCTGTTTTTGCCCCATTGCAGTTCTGAGAGCTGAGATGCATATTTTGATTTTCTCAGACACATCAAGGTAAGTGCGCAAAAGTCACTCCTACACTCTCACACACTCACAGACACGCATAGGCACACATACGTTAAAATGACAATTTTTACTTCTTCCCAACAGGGAAAACCAGCAACAATCAAAAATGCATAATTATATGGTGTCATGGTTTTGTAGTCAATTTTGTTTGGGTTATAATGGAAGTCAATAGGGCAAAAACAGACACCAACTGTTTTTAGGGAGAAAAAATGTAAATTAATCAAAATCAAAGGTAATGTTGTTTCACATGACTTTGATAAAAGGTAAAAACAATCCAGTCCACAATACTTTTTTTATTGAAAATACGTTACTTTGTGTTTTTTTCACCAAATCAGTGACATCATTTATGAATCAGGCAATTCAATAGCTAAAATCCAGTAATTTTTCAACAAAATGTGTAGTTTTGATTAGAATTGAGGTTAATTAACAGATTCATGCAAAAAAAAAACTGTGAAAAAAAACTATTTATCTGAGGCATATTACAGCAGTTTAATTTAGGGGATGCTTTCATCCAGAACATAACAAAAGGGTAGTACATTTACCCTGAGTGTATCATTGAGTTTTGTTTTTTCACAAAATATGTGTAAAAGTAAGATTTGTCGCAAAAAATTATTCTGCTAGCTGAAACACAAAAAAGTTAAGGCCAAATTAGGACAAAATCACCCCAGAGAGGAGGAAAGAATCTCCAACAGTACATACTGTAAGGGTTAACCTTGAAAAGTTAGAAAAAATTACTTTCATTAACATTTTTAAAAGTGATGTACTGTCTGAGTTGGTGTTGTATATTACGATACAAAAATCTTGTTATAAACTGCCAGTACATGTTCTGTTATTTATTTCTCTCTATATTACTTTTTATACGTTATATTATTTCTAAAATGTCAATAAAAGTTACTTTGTGGCAACGCAGTAGCACAGTAGGTAGTGCTGGCGCCTCACAGCAAGAAGGTCGCTGGTGCGAGCCTCGGCTGAGTTAGTTGGCGTTTCTATGTGGCGTTTGCATGTTCTCCTTGTGTTCGCGTGGGTTTCCTCCAGGTTCTCCGGTTTCTCCCACAGTCCAAAGACATGCGGTATAGGTGAATTGGGTAGGCTAAATTGTCCATAGTGTATGTGTGTGAATGAGTGTGTGTGGATGTTTCCCAGAGATGGGTTGCAGCTGGAAGGGCATCCGCTGCGTAAAAATGTGCTGGATAAGTTGGCGGTTCATTCCACTGTGGCGACTACGGATTAAGAAAGGGACTAAACCAAAAAGAAAATGAATGAATGAATGAAGTTACTTTGCTAAACTGTAGAGTTAAATCTTTAACATAAAAAATTGACGGAGAGATCAAGGTCCAATAATACAATTCACAACCCCAAATAAACAGAAAAGAGAAAACACTTGTGAATCACAAAATACGAAAAACGTTCATTAACAAATATTTTTTCACAGTGTTTATACTGTGCCTTAAAGCATATGCAGTATCTTGCCTGGATACATCTCCACTACCCTGAAACACATCCTCAGGCGGTGTGTAGGAATCCCTTTCTTTCTCAGGTATCCTGATCTCTTCTGTCCTCCCAATCCTTCACCCTCAGGCAGAAGTGGCCACTGCAGAGGTGGGCCGTGATCCTCTGTTACCCTCCCACCCTGCTGTCATACAGGCTATGTAATAGGAGAACGATGAGCATGAGAAAGAAATGGAGTACATATAGGGCTGTAGAGAGAATAAAAAAAGAGCATGCATGTGCATTGTGTATAGGAGATGGGGGAGGTGTGAACACGGTTGTCATAAAACCTATTCGTGTGTCTTTTTGTGCACAGCTTATCTGTAAAATCTATATTTCATCTCTTAAATTCAGAGTTTTATGATGTTGAGACGGTCCTCCTATCAATAAACTATTGATCATCAAGTCAAACGTTCTATGCTTAGTATTGCTGATCTTCAAAAAGCCATTTTGCAGGTATACCTCAGTAAATCTTACAAGAACATTAGAGGAGGCTCTGCTATAAAGTTTAAAAACCGCTTTCACGTAAAAGTTTGGTGTGAATCAATCTGATCTGTAAACTGTAAAGCTCGTTTTATTTAAGTTCTATAGCTTCAAAAACGTACACATTTGCTTCTAAATGAGTCTTTTAATCTTCTCTTGAGTGGTGCTGCAGTCTGAAGTGTAGGTTCACTTATAAAACAGGCTGAGTCTATTCTTCTCTTGCAGAGACTATAGTATAAAGGCAGCACAGTGTCAGTCAAGTGCGCATTATGAGAGAGAGAATGATATCTAATTCAAAAGAGTGGGAGCCATAATTGTATTGTTTATTAAAGATAACATTTAAAAGTGGATAGACGATCTGTTCGCTGGTAGGATTCACAGATCTAAATTGGCCTCTTTCTTCGTTTTGTTTTCTTTTATATTATCTTTTTTTTATGGGCCCTGTGGCGTTAACATGTTGGAAATGATTAAATAAGTCATTATGTGCTCAGTTTCACTAAAGGTTTATTTTTTATTTCATTAGCGAGTTTTACTATAATTTACAAAAGACACCAACTAAATTTCCCCCCGCCCACCAATATTGATTGACAGGCGCGTCATCATATCCTTAGTTTGTTGATTCACGTCCATTATTTTCAGCGTGAGTCGAAGCAATATCACTAAAGGAACACCCTAGCTCTATTTTTAGTTGCAAGGCTCATTGGGCTCAACACAAGATCAATATTCTCCACATTATCGCTCTAATCGGAATTATTGGTTGTATCTTTAGGTAGGTTTGCAAACATGTGTACTTCTCATTGAGTCTACCTTATACTTCAGTCGTTTGCATTTCTCGCGATCCCAGAAGCTCCCTGTGATCTTAACTAGCATGCGTTTTAGAATTCTAAACATAGGTTTCTATCAGGGTACACTCAAGTTGACGGCTGGGCGCCGCTGACCGCTGCAGAAACCTATGTTTAGAATTCAAAAATGTGTGGCGCGACGATTCGGGACACATGTTTATGCCGCGCTACAGAGAGTGTCTGGTGTGCCGTGTCGCGGCTTCGAGCGGCGCATCCGGTGCCTCAGTCAAAGTTAATTCAGTGTGCGTGGTTATTAGTTTCTGTGTACAAGCTTGGCACTTGAAACTAGCACACAGTTGGCTGTAAAACTGTACAAAGACACAAATGGTTTTGTACTCTCTGCTTAGTCTGTGTCAGAGTCGTACATGTACGACTGAATGGTGATCCTCTCACTCCTTCTTCTCTGAGTCTGCCTGTCAGACTCTGTTGCAAACGCAGAGCGGGTGAGCTCATGGCCCCGCCCCCTTGTTACGTTGGCGGGAAGCCGAAACTAATTTACATGTGAAGCAACACACCCATAAATCAGCGAACTGTGGACACGCCCCCAACATGACACTTTTTAACACATTATAATAAAAATATCTGAATTGTGTTTTAAACTGAACCTAAACTGGCACACTCAGAAAAACCATAATATTAATATTAAATCATAAAAAAGAGGTAAACTATGTGCCCTTTAATGTTAAACAGTTTAATAGTGCCCTAAGTAATATTTAACAGTTTTATACTTTGTACCTCAATGTCAGGACAGATCCACACAACACGGCTAGAAGGCGCCACTAACTCGGTTAGTTCCCTTGTGTACACAGAATATAACTTTCCCTGTAATTTTGAAGTCTTTATTCCAACATGATAAATAATCTACTAGTCAGTCAACAATTCGAAATGTAAAAATATTAAGTTCAGTTTAACTGAGTAGCCTAATATACTTTAACATTCCACCCTTGAAAAAAAAAATCATACGTCGCTAATAAGAGATTATTACTTTCACTTTCCTTCAGCTTAGTCCCTGTTTTTAATAGTTTTAGTTAATAATAAAATATTTTTTATAAATTTGTAATATCATCTAAACTTATGACACTTCAAGGTATTACATTTTTGGTAGCACTGAATTCATGAAGACATAAGAACAGATGACTTGCAGAGAATAACAAATGTGTGTCCTGCGGCTTTACTTATAATGTACATAGGGCGCACGTGGTTGTGACATGCTAATGTGAGCACGCAGGACTAAAACATACTAAAACACTCTAAAAACATCAAAAACATTTTTTTTGCTGTTTTTCCAAATTTAAGAATCACATTACAGCCCTAAAATATGATTCATTTGTTATTTTAAATATTTACATATTTTGCCATTATCCTAGGTTTTACCTTTCTATCAGCAAGACATTTTAATCAATTAAGATATACATAATACAATTTGGGCAGCAATTGGGGCTTAATGGTTTGCACTGTCACCTCACTGCAACAAGGTTGCTGGTTAGAGCCCCGGCTGGGCCAGTTGGCATTTCACTGTGGAGCTTGCATGCTCTCCCAGTGTTTTCGTGGGTTTCCTCCAGGTGCTCCGGTTTCCCCCACAGTCCAAAGACATGTGGTACAGGTGAACAGAATAAACTAAATTGGCCGTAGTGTATGAGTTCATGTGTGAATGTGGTTTCCCAGTACTGGGTTGTGACTGGAAGGGCAACCGCTGCATAAAACTATGCATAAAAATATGTCGAAATAGTTGGTGGTTCATTTCACTGTGGCGACCTCTGATAAATCAGAGACTAAGCCAAAAGAATATGAATGAATGTTATACAATTGATCTTTTTTTATATATATTTGAATAAAACACTTTAGTAAATGTGTATTTTTCAATATACTGTACATTATGCATGTTTATTCATTCTGAACTGAACTTAAACACTACAAACTGAACTACACTGTTCCTATTTACTATGACCTTTTATGTGAAGCTGCTTTGACACAATCTACATTGTATAAGCATTTTACAAATAAAGGTGAATTGAATTGAATTGAATGTTTATTAAGCAGAGGAAATGCCTTGACAAAATCTGGCTGTTTTAATCAGCTAAAGCTGTCATGCCACATGCAGAGAATCAAAATAACTTTTATTTATTCATAATGTAATGGAAAGCATTTTGAAAGTTGAGACAAAGCTCTTTGTCAGATAATTGAGAAGGCAAAAATGTTTGTGAAGGAACAAAAAACAGATTGACATCCCTGTCAAAAATAACAGGGGAATCAAGGAGTAAATAGAACCTACTTTTATTTATTCATTAATTTTCCTTTGGCTTAGTCCCTTATTTATCATGGGTCGTCACAGTGGAATGAACCGCCAACTATTCCGACATATGTTTTATGCAGTGGATACTCAAAACCCAGTACTGGGAAACACCCATACACTCTTGCATCCACACACACTATGGCCAATTTAGCCTATACAAAATCACCATATTATTACAATGAAAAGTCCACATAGATTCAAGACAAATAAATAACAAAACTTTGAACCTGAACGATAAGAATCCAAGACATGCAAATGAATTAATGGGATTCAATGTTGATCAGGGTGTTTTTCAAATTTAAACTTTAACCAACATTCCTTTAACTCATTGGAAATGCAAATAATGTTTACCCGTGAATCTATGTTTCAAAATATGTATGGTGCTAGTATGATACGTTTACTATAGTGGAGCTGCAGTTTTTTGGCTACCTGCCCAATTCTACACCCCCTCATTCTGTTTGCTCATTTGCAAATAGCCCAAAGGCTTTGGAAAAAAAAATGTAAATGGAAGAACTTTTAAATGCTTATTGTTTGGTTGAAATGGCAATTCGTCTTCACATCGGTAGTTTTGGTATCTTTAATTCCGATAAATAATGGCCCCTCTCATTGCTGTTTCGGCCTAATAACTCCAGTCCCATTGTTTCCCTTCGCCGAATCGACTACGTTTGCTTCTTTCCAAGGACGTCACCTTGCAATTCACAAAAACATTAGCTCTTCAGACGGATGGCTTTAAATCAGCTCTCCTGCCTACATGAAAACTCCATTATTCTTCATTTTGCCAGTCACTGACATGGTCACTGACACTGTCACAGCATTAAATATGGAGCTGAAACACAGAAGCTTGTGTTTCCCATTCCGTTTTATACATGTTAATTGGTTTTTGAAACTTTTTTCATTAATGACATTTACACTTGGGTGCCATGATAAAGTAGCGATCACGCCCACTTGAATCTATAAAGAATACGTGTGAATGCAGATTCTGGGTGTTAGCATGTGCTTATGGACTGCTGTGAGGAGGAGATCAGACACAGGGCAATGTTTTAATACCTCCTGTGACTCTGCTAAAGGTCCTGCTCTTTGGGTATGGGTAATGAGCTCTCCGGAGACACCGGAAATTATACTGGTACCCTTGCCCCAAATAGCACCAACCTTCCAGCACTAAAGTGTGCCACCTAATCATTTTTGACTGTTTGGGGGGTAAATGTCGACCACATAGCTCATGAATATTCACAAATTAGCTGAAAATTTTGGAATGATGCCTCAGCAAAAAAAATATGCAGAATATCCTAATTAGCTATTCATTTGGGAATGTCAATATTTTTCTAGTCAATCTTACTGTGAAACACTTTGTTGTTTTGCTGTGATTAAATGTTTTGCTATTGTAAATATTTTTTTTATTTTATTTGTATTTATTATTTTTTTCTGTTTTATTAAAAGTAGGTTGGTGGCACAATGGCTCAGTAGTTAGTACTGTCACCTCATGGCAGGAAGGTCGCTGGTTCGAGCCCCAGCTGAGCCAGTTGGCATTTCTGTGTGGAGTTTGCATGTTCTCCCTGTATTTTGCATGGGTTTCCTCCAGGCGCTTCGGTTTCCCCCACAGTCAGTAAGTCGACAGTGACCTCTGGTGGATTTAAGCCATAACAGCAGGCGCAAATGGTATTTGCGATGGAAATTTGAGATCTCAAAAAGCGTAAAGAGCGGTCTCTGGTAGATTTGCGAAAACAAAAACTACAAAAAAATCTCCTGGGACCTATTTGGTGCTCTACAGAAATGTTTATAGCGGTACGTTTTCATAATGAGCCTGGGTTGTTAAATACAACATAGCTTTAATAACTAACTTCTGATTTCTAATTACTAATTTCTTTGTCACGATGACAGTACATGCTATTTCACCAGTTATATTGCCAGATACTAGTAGTCAGATTAAAGGGCAATTTAAAGGTTTAAATAAGTTTAATTAGATTAACTAGGCAAGTTACAGTAGTTTAATAGACAGGTCAGGTTATTATTATTATTAGACAACAGGTTGTGTTTGTGATTGGTTGTGTGTGTGTATATATATATATATATATAGGAAGTAGTAATAATAATAATAGGAAGTAAGTAAAAAAAATAACAACAAGAGGTCTAACCATTTTGATTTTAACTGTACATGTATGCACCACAAGCAAGATTAAAATGTATGCTTGTGTATCAAGGAGTTATCCAAAAATTAAATAAAATATTTGTAAGTGTATTTTCAAAAAGGCCTACAATTTTTTTTTTTTACAAACCATCAACTTAACATTAAGCTAAAACATTTCGTCATTCATTGTAATTTGAGGGAATGCTAACCTTCATACCTGTAAAAGCTTAAAAGGCACATTTTGCTATCTTCCAGTCTGTAAAAAACTTCTATTTGGTTTTGATGGACGGGTTTTATGGCCTTTACTGGGTCTTACATTTGTAAACATGAAGTACAGCTAATTACCACTTGCCCTTATTTCGAAAAACTAATTAGTTGTTAAAGTAATTCAGAAAATGCTTGTATGTTAATGTTTACCTCATGCTTTATTGCAAAATAAATGGCAAAATTTGAACAGCGTGCAGATTTATTTATTTATTTTACTTATTTGTAGGAACAAATCCCACAACGGGTGTCGCTGAACTATGAACACTGTGGCCTTGAGCAAGCACTTAACCTCAGGTTGCTCCGCTGTAATAATAAGTGTACTACCCAAAGTTGCTTTGCATAAATTGTCAGCTAAATGATAAATTAGAGCAACAGTAATGCAAAACCTGGTCCCCCCTGCTGAAAAGACCAGCATACATTTCCATACCTGTCCAGGCTACTCTATGCATATTAGTATGGTGTTAGTGAACAAAGTCAATGCACCAAAACTTTCTGATTAAGACAGTTAATAAGCATGATGACAACTACAATATTAAAAGCTTAACCGAGTAGATAAATGTATCCACCTTTTTAAAGACTGTCTTTCATTGATTCCGATTCATATTCCAGGTATTGTAGGTCAGGAGAAACATATGTTATACCTCATGGGTCATATGAAATATATTTATTTTATTAACTGGATGTGATGACACTATAACATAACAGATGTTTACCCAATTTCAGAAGAAAAAAAAATAAATAAGATTTTAATAAAAAAGATTTTTGATGATTACTCAAATTACTTATTTAAAATGAACTGAATCAACACAGTTCTTATTTTTTTGGGACAACACAATTGTTTTGTTTTTTTAATCCACTTACAAGTTAACACATGATAGAATTGTGTGGAACCCAGCATTTTTTTACAGTGTTGATATGTCATTAACTGATACTATTAATAAAGCAGTGTTATAAGTGTCAAGTTTATCCTTATAATACACAGTCAGCTTAAAAGTAGTTGGGAGAAAGCCTCATGATAAATCATAACTAGGTTCATCATAACTAGTTTTTCCACAAGCTAAGTTAAATACATTATAAATGTCACCAGCATGACCTGGTGACATTATAGTAGCACAACACTTACAGTAACAACATAAGGTGTTGCACTAAGCTCTAAAGCACATAACTGATGACAAAGCCTAAGAAAGAGATGTTTTAAGAAAAAAAAATAACATTCAATGCGATTTGTCACTTAGAGGCCTTTTAGACAAATCCAACACGGCAATTTGTAACGTTTTGATTTAGTGACTAATTCATACCATTTCTTTTTTCGCTTAACAACTGACCGATTACATCCGTATAGACAGCTTTTCCGCTGTTACCAGATTGTCCGGTAGCTCGACACATACGTTGGCAGGCTTGTGATGCAGAGAAAAGTTTTATTTAAAATACTATTGGTTGGGTTTAGTCGGTCAGTCAGTTAGTCAACAGCGGCTTCTGGTGGATTTATGTGAGACCAGCAGGCGTGAACAGCACTCGCAAGAGAAATTTTAGTTCTGAAAAAGCATGCACAGCAGCCTCGGTTGGATTCGCAAAAACTGCAAAAAATTTAGCTTCTAGGACATATTTTGCTCTCTCCAGAAATATATAAGTGTATGTTTTCAGAATGAGCCTGGGTTGGTAAATGGTTTTAGAAAAAAATTTAATAAAAAATTATGTGAAACCTATGTGACCACTTTTTCCACACGTGCTCAAATTTGTTCACATTCAAGCAATTGTTCCTAAACCACATGGTAACTGGCAGCCACTAGTATTTATATATATATATTCCATATACAAACAATGGAAGTCTATGGCAGCCAGTTTTCAGAATTCTTCAAGATATCTTGACAGAATGAAAAAATTCGATTTCTGGTGAACTATTCCTTCAACCATTTAACCAGTCTACATGTTATCACAGCATTTGTACATTCTTTTATTTTTTCATATTTTCATATTTCATATTTATTTATTATCACTTTCATAAAGTTCTGCTCACACAATTTAATGAGAAATGAACTTGTATCTATCACTGACTGACCTTCTGGCCAGGGAAATGTGATCAACCCCACTGGTCTATTGCAGCAGCATTATTACTATCATCACATAGCCATTAACACGAAATGCTTTTAGCCGAACACGGAGTACTCACTGACACCTCGCATATAGATTTTCTAACTCCAACACTTCTGCAAAAGCTGGGTGTTAGACTCACACCGCTGAGCATCCACAGATTTCATAGTGTTGCCGTCTGCCTTGTTCTCATCCTTTTCATAGAGAATGGAAGAATACAGATTGAGACAACCTTGGAGCTTATTTTACAGATTTCAAAGAAAAGCCTGTGTTGATCACAATGCATTGCTGTTTCACGAATGTCCAAGGACACCTTATTGTCGGTTGAACCTCCTATAAGCACAGACACCTGAGTCACTATATAGACTGTCTAACCTATATTTTTGCCATCACTCTTTTGCTGTCTAAAGCATGCAATTTGTGTCCTGACTGACCTTGTACACGTGTATATATGTGTATATATATATATATATATATATATATATATATATATATATATATATATATATATATATATATATATATATATATATATATATATATATATATATATATATATGGGCTCAGCTGAGTGGAGCTGAGGCATAAAAACTAGGTGAGGTTGCCCAGGGGTCTCCTGAGTATGGAGCAGCGCTGGCCTGCATTCAGCTTTAGCCAGCCAGCCAGCCTTCTCACATCTGCCCTTGCCCCCTTTTTATTGGCTCAACAGATGTGACCAACCTCCCCAGGGCTGTGTGATTTTACTTCCTCCACTGCTGTCCACATCCTCTCTAAAATTGAGTTTTTATTCTGACAAAACCAAACTTTAGCGTGCACCTGGTCAAACTTTCTTTTCGTTTGAACATCTTGTCATTTTTTTTAATCTGTTGTAACATTTAAATGCAACATACTTAAATAATTACATATTTATTTAGTTTTGTATTCATAAAAATCTTTAAATATTTAAAACATTTAAAATTAAGCAATAATATATGACTTATATTAGACCCCATTTTTTTTCACAATTTCTTTTGTGATTTTTTTGCGATAAAAATGACTGATTTTGTGGTGGGAATTCCCAGTAATTTGTAGTCAATTTTGCAAATAAAAAAAATACATCTCTAAAATTGCATATCATCCTTGAACCGATCTCCATCATTGTAAGCTGCTTGATGTTCTGTCTGTTCCACTGCTCCATTTGATAGATGTTTGCTCACACTTTATTTTGCAGTCTGACGTGCATCAAACGTACAAAATGCCCAATTCGCGCCACAGGATGCCTAATCCAATATTTGCATTGATTCACATATAAATCCCTCGCGCTTCATTCACATCTGCTTACTGCAAAGGCTGCCAAACAATTCACCAACAATAATTGTAAGGGCACAGGTGAGATATCATTTTTCAAGAGACACTCAAATACATCACATGCTGTGTATGCAACATCTATAAGTCATGTAAAACAATTCATTGCAAACTGAAATAAATATAATTTGATTATATGGTTTGAAATTTGATGTTTTATGAGATTATTTAAATTTTTTGCAATTATTTTGCATTTACTTAAGAATTTTGCAGGGTCGCAAAAATTTGTGACTTTTTGTTGATTTTGCATTGGATTCAGTGATCGCGGAATCACAAAAAACTAGGGGATCTGATATATATATACTATATGGAGATGTACATCATTGCTTTACTCTGTTTATTACCACATACAATTATATATTTTATATATTACATATGTTTATATTTGATTTAAAAAAAAAAAAAAAAAATTGTGTCTACAAAATTTAGATGTATTAACCATGAGTGATCATGTAATAAAATAGCTGAATTAGATTTTTCAATAAGATAACTTGAATTAAATAATATATAGATCAATCAAATCAATCAATCAATCAATCAATCAATCAATCAATCAATCAATCAATCAATCAAAGCAATAAGTATAAATGACAAAATGCAATACAATACAAAAATGATTAAAACTGAAATTATAAATAGAAACAAATCCTTCAAATATTAACAGGTAACTAAATTAACATCTTAATGATAAAATTATGCTGTTCTATAGTTAAGATAACGATGACATTATAGGAAATGCACAAAGATGTATTTTCTGAACGAGAATCAAATGAATTAATTTACAATAAAGCAAACCAGCAAATTCAGTCATTTAAATAAATATAATTTTTATATCGGCTTACCTTTGCTGATATCCTGGTACTCCAACCACAGCTGGCGTTGGACTTGTTTGTTGGGATACCATATGGTACAGGACTCCTCAAAGCCATACACTGCCTCCTGGATAAAATGGTTGCCAAACTCTTTTAAAATGGACACAAAGTCGCTGCGCAGGGTGGCCCCGTCCAGTGAATGAATGGCAGAACTGAAGGCTGAAGCAAAAAGATAACAGAAGGAGTCACTTATTTGTGTGACAGATTTCAGTCAAACTTTAAACTTCCCTTCACATCTCAATTAAAAGGAGAAGCTGAATAACAGACAAAACAAGAGAGGAAAGAGTCAAACATGATGCGCTGTGGTGAAGCTCTATAACTAAAAGTGCTATTTTTTTAGTGGAACTACAATATGCCAGAAGGATTCAAATTTTTATTGCCGAATGTTTGAATGAATATCATTTTAATAGTTACACATACAGCGCACTGTTAAAATGACAAAGCAATGCATGTGGGAAGCAAAAACATGGTCTGTCAGCGCTCTGAGAAATATGTTCAGGGGAAACAAGAGAAGGATAAACAATAAGACCTTGCAGAGGTATTGAGTGCTTTGTATAGGTTGATGTCTGTCCTTTTAAAAACTTTTTCAGAATATCCATCATGAAATTAAATGTAAGCTTTTAGTCACGTCATTTGCATTTCCCTGCAGTACTTCAGAATATAAAGCACTTGTTTGCATGCACTTTTGCAAAAGTACTGAAGACCTCTCAAACTGTGTTTGACAGCAGAACTCAGTGGTTTGCATGTTAACAAGACATGTTATTATTTTAATAAAAAATTGGTCTGCATCCACAGAACGCCCAGAGGAACAATCGAATTGCACAACATGATGTTAACAAAAATAAATAACTAAAATGTGAATAATAAATAAATGCCCATAATAAAATTCTTCTTCCTCTCTATAACCTTCATGCCCAGGTTAGAAAATTGCCCTGAAGTATGAAGATACAGGAATTGAAAAAAAGTGATAAAAATCAGAATTGAAAATGTAATAACTCCACTTCTCAGTCACATGAAAAATGAACCCTTTAATGGTAATGGAATAAGAAGAGAAAGAACTGGTGCAAGAAATAAGAACAAGGAAATCACATTTTAAAGGCCACCCAGGCTATTCATTAATAGGGATATTTCTGTTAGAACAGCACTTGGGATCTGACATCTGCTCATTAAATATACAGTGTTCCCTAAACATTTGAAGCAAATTTGCTAACAGTACAAAAACTTACACAAATTATGACTAAAGTGACAATATGCCCCACTTCTTTTTTTTACTGCATATATTGCTGAAGATTGTCAATGTTTAAGTTTAATTGTGCAATTTCTGTTGCACTAACTTAACAAAACAGAAATAAGGGAACATTCCACACATCTTCCATTTTGACCAAACATATAGTACACCCACCACATGTTTAAAGAAACAGTTCACCTAAAAATGTACATTTATGAATTTAATATTTACTGTTAACTTCAGTAGTAGATATTTTAAAGAATGTTGGAAAATGCCAGTCACTGACATCCATATTAGTAAAATAAAAATATCAATGAGGTCAGAGGCTACCAGTTTCTAATATCAAAATATATTTGTTTGTGTATAAAAACAAAATTAATCAAACTAATTGTAAACAAGTGTGAGTATTTGATGGCTGAATTTTCATTTTTGGGTGAACTTCGCCTTTAAGTTCCTGTGTAAAACCTTTGAACAGTGTTTTCAAAGAATTCTACCAACAGATGGCTTATTTACAGCTGAATATTAAGCTAGGATAGTACAAAAAGTTCAAACTTCAGCTTTAAACCCCCAGTTTTAAACACAATCGCCATCTGGGATCAACAAAACTCTGAGAACTGCCTCTTTCACCTCAGGCGGCCATATTTGTTGGCACTGAATTTTGCTTCACTACCCACCCAGCACAACTGATCTGTCACGGTAAGGCCAGCACAGTAGGATCACTCTAGTCTACCAGACCAAAAAATAAATAAAAAAATGTATGGCCAGCTAGGCTGAACCACTTTCTAACCACCAAACGCATATTATTTAATACAAGCTTGGTAAAACTTTGCAATAAGCTATCATTTGTTAATACTATTTGATGAAATACCAAGCAATAATAAACAATAAGTGAAATGTTTTATTCCTATTTATTATCTCTGTTAACACTGGTAATAGAAAAATATGTTTTTGATTTATAAGTTTATTAGTGTATAAGTAAAAGCTTACTACACAAAATTGTAACAGTTAATTAATTTAATATCCAGACATAACACAACAGGATACCAGTGACAAATGATGCAAGATCGATAAAAACTCACAGCAAATCTATGTAGGTTGACTTTTCTCTGCTAAAGCACAATGTTCATGAATTTTAAACTTTCTAAATGAAGGAATATTAAAGTATTAACATAATAAGAAAAAACATACCAGAACAATCATTGTCACATAACGCAGTTTGAACATTCTTGTTTCTTTCATGTTTTAAATTCTGAGGTGAAATGAATATTGTTTTCAGTTAAGCTATAATCATAGTTATAATGAACTCATATTAGAGCACTTTAATATTAATACACTACATTATCAGTAGATTAAAAAGATGCAAAAATATAAATTCTGTCATCATTTATTCACCCTTTACTTGTTCAAAATCATCTTGGATTTTGTTCTTTTGTTGAACACAAAAGAAGATACTTTGAAGAATGCTGGTAGCTGGCACCCAATGACTTCCATAATATAGTTTTTTTTACTATGAAAGTCGATGGGTGCCAACATTTGCATTCTTCAAAACATCTTCTTTTGTGTTCAACAGAATAAAAACAAAACTCATAATGTTTGAAACCACTTAAGGAAGAGAGAATGAGGTCTCATTTTTTTAGGTGAACTATCCATTTAATACTGTGTTGCTTTAAAACATGTTACTTTTCAAGTGGGAACATTGCATAAATACATTAAAACACATCTCTAAAATAAATCAAAAACTCATTTACCTGGAAAAGGTTAACCATTAATTCTATATGTTATGTCTGGTTAAGAAAAGTTATACATACATGTAGACATCATTGACTAAGATTAACTTATTCTAAATATTGTTCTAAATAATATTCATGTTAGCTTATGTTAACAAATACAAACTTATTATTGTGAAGTGTTACTCAAATATACAAGAAAATGCAATGGAAAATGAGTGAGAGTTTTACCTTGGGAAAGAGCCCACTGATTGAGCTTCACATGGTACATAACAGACCGCAGCCTCCAGTGCTGAACCAACGGGTAACCGGTAACCTCACTGTAGTTTACCATACCTGAAAATACAAAGGCAAAAAAAATGGCTAAATAAACTTTTAAAAAACAATGCAACTGCCTGATCAGTTCATGGATTTCAAACAGGAAGGTTGAGAGTGATAGGATGAAAATATTGTCCCTTGTTCAACTATATTATGAGTTATTTTTATTGGAAGAGAAAGACTACACTGTAAAACCCAACAGTCAACTTTATCAAATGAAATGAGTGTAGTTAACTCAAAATTTACTAAAAGTTAATTTTACTCATTTAAAAAAAGAGTTTTGAACTCAGTGTTGAAGGTTATGAGTTAATTAAATTCTTAATTACTTCAACTTGGAGTTCACATGAAAGTACTCATGTAGATACATTTTTTTTAACTCAAATGGTTTGTAACAATCGGTTTCCTCAAACGGTTTGAGTTGCCTTAACTTATTGGGTTTTACAGTACTCAGTTGGTTTGATTTCCCTTAGTTTATTAGGTTTTACTGTGCTGAGATTGCTTTGTTTAGTCAAATGGATTAAGTTCACAGTACTCATTATTAGTTATTTTTTAACTTAAATGGTTTGCTGCGATCGGTTGCCTCAAATCGTTTAAGTTACCTTAACTCTTTAGGTTTTACAGTGAAAGTTTTAAAGGGCATTTGCATATATATATATATATATATATATATATATATATATATATATATATATATATATATATATATTTTTTTTTTTTTTTTTGTATATGTTCTTTTCAGAGTGAAATAACACATGGAGATAGCCTTAAAGCTAACCCACAAAACGTTTTGCGTTTTGATTGCACAAGGAATTTTAAACTACTACATTTATAAGACTGTGTTGAACTGCATCAGTTTTGCTTTGTGCTTTGTTGAAAGTTGATGCAGTGTAAATGCATGACTGTGAATCCCTTAATGCACTGACAATCCCAGTATGAAATGATTTTCTGAAATGTTTGCTAATCCTAACCTTGCTCAGTTGGGTACATTCTCTGCTTTTCATGAGCGCATGACTGCATCGCTGCAAAATACACCCTGAAACAGTTTTCACTTTCAACTTCAGATTGAGTCGTGAAAATGAAGGCACTAACTTGAAACAAAGAATAATATCAGATTCCTACACATCAAGTATAAATCAAACTTTCTAATATTGGTGGACTGCCTTAAAGTATGAAAATCTGAATATTTATGTCCAGAATTATTAGTCAAGATGTCTATTTTTCCAGTTTATTAGCAGTAATTAAAAAAAATTTAACTGCCAGATACTAAAAATAAAAGCAATTAATTTTAATTATAACACAGGATTTCTGAGAGAGTCATAGACATTAAGAATAAGCCACACTTGCTGAATTGATTCAAATGATAATTTTATTTTTTTTTTTTACATTATTTATTTTTTAAAATGTTATATCAAAATTCTTGCTAAAGAAGATTACCCTATTATTACTGATAGAAGAGCTAAGAAAATGAAATCCATTGCCGCATTCTCCATTTATCATCCAGCTCTCTTTAATATATGAGCCATTGCTTTTCTACCCGCGGTTACCCTTTGAGGTAAAATCTCAAATATGGCCATATGTTGAGCGCATGGTGTAATCAATCATCTCGTCTCCTACAGCAACTGTCAGCCTTGCCGCAGCATCTAGGGAATACACAGCCATGTTTCAATTTAACCCTACCTTAATATACAGCACATCTGGCTGATCGCAAAAAATCACAACATATCCGGTCTGCAACATGCTGGCTGGGCATTAGAGCATATTGCTTTCTAAACTCGATCTGACACGTCTTTAAAACCCAAAGCATTCGGTACTCTCTGTAAAAAATTAATTCCTCTTGACATTATCATGGATTTACTCGGCGAATCATTTTAGCCCAGCGCTAACATACCAATGATGGATTTGCAGAAATAATTAATTCATAATATCTGTAAGCTGTTGATAGGAGGGATCCCATTATAAAGCGCAGGTGCTGGAGACAAAAGCACTATATCATCAGCTCAAAACCTTTTGTCTTAATGATCAGGACATTCTCTGATTTTTAATGAGAAAGTCAGGCTCTAGCTGTGTTAATGTGAATGCTAACATACCTAATAACTCAACAGTGTGGAAGGTCATAGAAATGTCTCGAACTGCTCTTTTTAAATCATGCTTTTTTCTCCTTTTTTTCTTGAAAAATTGCATTAAAAAGTATTTTTCTCACAATATGCATTAATTTAACTTAATTTCTCAAATGGTCTCAATCAATTTTCTCAAAGATTCAGTCTTACACCACTTTTCCATTGACATAATGTTCTTTGATAGGTCAGATGGACAATTCTATTGTGATTGGTCTACCACCTACAATTTATTGTAAAAGAAATGGCCAATATACTGTATTTAGTAATTGTAAATTACTAACAATTAACAATTGTTCAAAAATAAATGTTTATTTCGATGCATGATGTTGACAACATGAACAAACTAAAGTAAATGGAAGTGAAACTGGATGACTTTCTTTTGTAGTGCAGAATAAATTTTTTGGGAGACAATTACTTTATTTTTCATGCTTTTTGCTCTTAAAACTTTGCAGACTTTTCATATTCACTAACAGACAAATGACATATTGCATTAAATGTACCAATAGAAAAAATGCATACATATGTATATGTCTTAGAGCTGGCAGTTAACCCTTTCACGCATATGATCACACCAGTGTGATTAGCCTTGGCTGGTCTCTGAAGTGTTGAAGCTGGTCACTGATGTGATTGAAAAACTCAGAGCGCACGTCATCAACTGCTAAAATTCTAATCTGATGATGTGGGCTGAGACACAGAAAGAGGTGCGCAGTGCTTGACATAATTCACAATTTAAATTAGTATAATAATTATTATTTTTCAATGTAACTGGACAATGTGATTTGTTCACGTAAAATACACACTGGTTATGTTACTAGAATGTTATGTTACTTTTCCTACCGTCATTTATTTTGGAAGAAAATTTTTAATAAACATGACATAAATCCAGCAGCTCGGGTCTCTTCTGTGGTTGTTGCTAGAAGGATTACAGCTGTGATCAGAAGTTAACCAGAAGTAATAAATTATAAGTAATATATAATTTAATATATTATTTATTAAATTATGCCTTAATTGTATTTTATTAGCGTCTACCCCTACCTCAACCCTAAACCCAACCCTCACAGTAATGTAAAAATATTATTTGTTGTACATTGTCACAAAAATGATGCTATATTGCCATGAGTATCCTCGGTAGTATCCCATCTAGAGTTTACCGTGCTGCAGGAGAGGGTTAAGTCAAGACGGTATACAGCTGAGGATACTCGCATCAATATAGCATAATCTAATAAAATACAATTAACGTGTAATTTAATAAATAATAGAAATACTTCTCACTAACTTCTAATCCTGTATCCCTTCTAGCAACAATGGCGGTGCCCATTACCCATCATATAACAAACAATATGAATTAATTAATCTTTCAAAAACTGTTATTACACTCCAATAAAATGCTTGATTTTTACAATACAAATTCTAAAAAAATATTAACAAATCCAATCAGATTTGTCCATATTATACTTAAATTTGCTTTAAAACAACCCAATATTTTTTAGAGTTTGTAATTTTACTCCTGTACTCTCTTACTATCACAAGTTGAACAAAGAGCCCAATTCGTTTGGATCATAAAACCCCGAAGTTCACACTCTCCTGTGCTCTCTGGGGCAGACGGCTTTCTGACACCGAGCGCAAAATGTGATGAATAAGCCTCTAAATGCGCTGCTCTTGCACTATCCTCACCTTGTACAGTTCCCACTTAAAACCATCTAAAAGAGAAAGTGCGCGTGCCCCTGTAGAGAGCGGCAGTGTCAGTGCGGCAGGCGTCAGAGTTTGGATAAATAATAACAAGCACCAGTCGCACAGACCCTCTTTCCTTTTTACTCTGCTAAAACCCGCCGCTTCAGAGGGCCACATCTCTTTTTTACCCCATGGGCTCCGTGCTCTCATTGTCTGACAGAATGATTAATATGACTGAACTCCACATCACAAACACAAGTTCAGAGGCTTTAGTCATCTTTGCCATTCTGCTGTGTGCCTTTGGGTGGTGGCATCATTAGCGAGGAATGATCAGGCATGCAGGCAGACAATCAAGACCCACGTTACCATTTGAATATGAAAGTGTGCGCAAAAAAAAGCAAGCCTTAAATAAACACACAGATCCGTATACATCTGTTGATTCAAACACATCAAAAGGGATGAGTCAAGAGTAAATCTTAATATCAAATTGAACTCTACGCCTTGAACAGTGGGGTGACAGTCTATAACTCATGAGGACGTGGGTAAATCTAGCTGTTTAAAATCCTCTCTCTGGGAGATTCATAGTGACAACCGCTGGTAGCAGACATCGTATGGCTCATGAAACCCCATTAACAGCTGAACTCTCAGTTCACCGTTGGATGAGCGGAGGAATGGATGACTACGGGGGGAAATGACTGAACATCGAGACATATCTTAAACTGCAACCGGCTTATCCGATAGCGTGCTAATTGTAAAGCTGTGAAGCCAACTCAATCTGAGCACACTGAAAAGACTGTGATGTTAAAAGTGAACTGAAAGTGGTATTAATTAAGTGAAAACATTTGATGTAATATGACTTAATCAAGTTACACACTCTAAAAAGGCAACAGTGTAATTCCTAGTTTATAAGACCATTAGTGTCTCAAATAGTATGAAATGCATTTTTGTTTAAACTCGTTGGACCAAAGGTTATCAAAACTCATTTGTTGATTGTGGCCATTCTTGAGATTTCTTCAGTCTATTGTTCAATAAAGAAATAAATAAGGTAATTGTAGAAGAATAAATCACGCATACAATTATCATTAAAGCAAATCCTCATCCTAACCCTTGCCATATAGTATGTAGTTATGTTTTTAATATATATTAAATATTATTTTTTTCTCAAGTGCAATATTCTTAAATGCATGGTTACACTGTAACAATGACACTTTAAATAATAACATCATAAATAAAACAAACAAACAAAACAATAAATAATGTTAATAATTGAAAATTAGAAATAATTTTTTTTTTAAATAAGTAATTGTCTTCACAAATGTATTGGCTAAATCTAGAATTTGCCATTTAGTAAATGTATATAAATGTATGGTCTACCAGTGACAATATACAGCCATATCGCACTGCTACGAGTGTGATATTGCATTTATACAACAGTTCGATGGCATAATTGTGTATATAAAAAAGAAAATCAAACATTTTGTATGAGAAACTACTTTTTTCTGCTGTTCATTCAGCTGACGTCAGAACAGTAGAAAGCGTTGCTACTTCACAAACGTCACTTTAGAGCTCGTATTTGAATGATTCTCTAGCGTAATATCTATAGTGATGACAAAGCAGGTGATTTCGCTGACATATTAAGATTATAAGGCTTATCGATATGAAATGTCATCAGTCTAGAGAGATTTCCCTGTATTTCTCTGTTGCAATGGGAATATCATCACAATAATTAACCCTAAAAAAGCTGAAGCAGCACAAACACTACCAGATTACTGTTGTGTTTGCGATAGAGAAAAACCCTAAACACATGCGGGCATTTCTTCTTTGTTTTTACTGAATTAGTCTGCACTAACGAAAACAGGACACTCATAAGAAACAAACAAAAAAGTAACTCAGGGTTATACAAAGAGTGGCCAACACAAAATACATACGTCCCATCTCACACTCAATACACTACAGTGACCATGGTATAAATACAACACTGCAACATACAAAAGAGAGAGATCAACTTAGAATGTCACTTACAAGTTTCATAATGATTTGATCAGCTGTTGTTTGTAGTTGTACGAGAGTTTTAATCCTCTAAGGCAGTGGTCCTCAACCATTTTATCATCGTGGACCAGTCAACACTTGACAATCTTATTGTGGACCGAGGGGTGCAGTGTTTCTTAGGTTGAAGGTTGAGGTGACCATTAACTGTTTTCTTAGTGGAAGACAAGCTGACAAAACATTGCTGTCACTCTGATACAAGTTTTATTTATGGAGAAAATTACTGCACTGCAGTGTTTGAGTGTTCAGTGTTTGTCTGAGATAATTAGTCTTACCGAAATGTTAATATTCCATAAAAGCTGAAGCTGATCGGTCAATTCTTTTACAGTGACTCGTGGTGTGCGCACAACAATGGAAACAATGAACTTGCACGAGCTCTAGAAAAGACGTGATATGCGAACGGCCCCTAAAAGGCCGCCTTCATTTGTGATCTCCATCAGTTAATCTTCTGGCAGACTTGCTGGATTCACTTGATTTGTTGACAAATGGGTTGTGGATCTATTCCTTGGCAATTAGTGGGTCCTTCACTGGGCCTTTTCCCATTAGTTGATCCACGGACTGGTACCTGTCCGCAGCCCGATGGTTATGGACCACTGTTCTCATGGTTTATTATGTGGTCTCTGTCACCAACTTGTGGATGGACAACGTCAACCTTCTTTACTCTGCTGATATATAGAGGCGGTGGACTGTTAAATCAATTATAGTTAACACTAATCATTAAATACTTTCTATTTTACCGTCAGTTAAAACAGTTTACAGTCAACTATTCAGTAAATATGACTTAAAAACAGTTAATTGTTTAGTTTTCTCTGCACGCTGGGATGTGAGAAGGTATTTTAACACAGGAAAAAAAATAACATTCACACTTTACCTTTAACACTCTTTGTGCAAAAAAAAAAAAGCCTTGAATCAGAAATCTTGTTCATATAAGTCAAGCACCTCATTAAACATGGCAGAACTTCCTTTAGAACTTGAAACTTTCACATTAAAAAAACACCAGGATATCACATTTTCAACACCACAAACACACATGAAATGAAATGACAGTTTGCAGGCTGTGTTCGTTTGCGCCGTCAATGATGCTGCGAGGTGTAAATAAGTATATTTAAACATTTCTGGTCATTAAAGCTCCTTAGTGACATTTAAGAGTCATATTTTCTCTGACATTTATCGCCCTTCAAATTAGCATAAACGGAAAAACGGAGACATTTGAGTGCTTCCCCGCAAATGAGTCAAAAGGTCATGCAAACAAATTAACACGGTAAACAATTTGGCCGACAGGACACTATCCGTCAAGTGGACCTATCTGTTCCAAATATAGAGGCTCAAGGAGGAGCGGACACTTCTTAAAAGATCAAGGTGACATACTTTCCCTCTCAGCCATACTGAGGGACGTCTCTCTTTCAGAATCTCCAGACTTCAGAGCAGATATCGCTGCCTCTGTGCTTTACTGGTCACTGGGCCATATGCTGCCATTTTAATTGAGAGGGACTTTGGGAGAGGGACTATGTGTTCCAGAATGAATCACTGCCACTCAGAATGATGTCAGTGATCAACAAGGGCTTCCGAAGCAGCATAACCGCAGGGAGGATGAATGTTTGACACAGCCGCTGCTGTCTAAATCCTTAACTAGACAGGAACCTATGCACAAAACTTCCTCCTTTCATTCTCCTCATCGCACTAGTACCTCAAGATCCATCCCAGGTTACATTTAGCTGACAAAAAATGTGCTAAAAATGGAGAAGCTGTCCTTTGTGTTTTTAAAAAGATAGATTACTGCTGAAAATTATGCCACTAATAATAATTTAAAAAACTAAAAAGGCGGTATAAGTATGCTAGTGCAGAAGTTAGTAATGTCGCTATGCAATGGAAGACTAGCGGGCCAGTCGATGTCAAAATGACATCAAAAAACATGTAAAAAAATACACATCAATTTGATGTCAATTGATTACCTTGATGTAAAAATGTCATTAAATAAAAAACACCTCAAAACGGATTACAACACAGCCCTGAAATCGATTTTGGTGGGCTTTTTATCTCTAATCTAGTGTAAACTTGTAATTTGGAAGTGCATCTTTTAGATAATAAAACTTAGTCACATAATAAAACTTTTTGTGTAATTATTTTGTTGGTCAAGATGGCATCAATGTGTGGATGTCAAAAGGACATTTGAGCATTAATAGACTGTCTGCTTAATATCTATTGCTCCTTCAAAAGACATTTAACTGACTATAAGAAACTTTGCAAGTATATGTCAACTTACATAACCCAAACCCTAACCCCAACCCTAACTCCAACCAAACAGTCTACTTATAATCTAACGAGAATTAGTTGTAAAGTAGATGCATCAAAATAAAGCGTGACCTTGACATCAAAACGATTTGATGCTTGATGTTAATTAGATGTTGTTTTGACATCAAGATGCCCATTGGGTACACACGTGCACATATGCACGGTTCATGTCACCATTGCTGGTTGCCAAGTTTTTTATGCATGCATGTACTGTAGATTTATACTTTTTTTAGTATGTGTAACATTACACCAAGTCATGTCATCGTGTCTGACTGTGGTTTTTAATGAAACAATGAACGGTGGACAATCTGAAGCTGCTGCTGATTTTTGTAACATTAATTAAGAATAATCTATATAAATAATGTATTCATTCCCAGCAAGATTATGCTCTTATTTTACATCATCACTTTTCATTACACACAAGCACACAAAAAAGTAATATGATCTAGACGCTGGAGAAACACCAACGAATGCAATATTGTTCCTTTTTACAAAAATTATGATTGCAGTGATGAACAAAAATGATTTGTACACAGTTTCGAGCCTAATAACATGTTTTAACATGTTTATTATGCTTGATATGTTTCATATTTATGGCTTTTCAGACATGGTAAACTTGCTCGGTAGCTCACCTTGTAATGAACACTTATAATGAAGAGTGCCTTGCAATGAATTACATTTAAAAAAAATATTGTAATATCCACAAAGGAGAAGCATTTTAAAGAAAACTTAAATATAAGGACATTTATTTTATTTCACTGTTGCTTTCTCCTCCAAGTACTGTTTAATAGAGAGAATTTGTTTCAACACTTTTATAAAATAATAGTTAATAACTTAACTATAATAACTATAATTTATTTTGTATTTGTAGTAAATGAAAGTACATTATATTTTACTTGTTATTTTGTAACAAGTAAAGTTTAAAGGCTTCAATCGGTTAACTGGGTTAACTAGGAATGTCTGTTAATTAAGTAAGTTATTGGAGCACAGTGATTTGTTACCAATCAAAAAACTAAAATCTTAATTGGCTAATAATATAGAAACAATTATATAATAATAATAATATTTAAAACAATTATTTAAATTATTATTCCAGCCAAGCTAAAAAAAACATGACGAAATATATTATAGGAATAACTGTAAAAAATGACATCGCTTATTTTCCCATCACTAAGGAAAATTAAAAGAAAAACTTTTTAAAAATTCACAGGAGGTCTAACAATTTTCTCTTTAACTGTATGAAGTACTGTATGTAAATGTTCAGCGCTTTAACTTTTTAATACCACTCACCAGACATTTATCCTCTTAACAGGTGTGCATAACTCTGTAATAAAAATTTGCCATTTAGCCTTTAACAGGTTTGTAATATATTGGTTGTGCCAAGACATCTTTTGCTTTGAAACTGCCATGAAATGTGCTACAGGCAATGCAATATTATTTTGCAACCAATCTGTATCCACCAATGCATTTTTTTCTTAACACTGTGCTATTTATTAATCATCTGTAACTGGGGAAAAATATATAGCTTACAGCACTATGTAAGCAACATACTTCAGGTTTTACAGAAATGTAGACAGAGTCACGTATTTCCAATGAGCACGGGTTGCCCAGATCTCAGTAGATGCCAAAATTGGGGTGTCTGCATTGGCCACAGGCATCTGAAGGGCCACCAGTGAAGGATCCAGGGCCCATGCTGTGGCACCCACTGTATTAATTATCACATCTAATGTTGTCGGCTAATTAATTGACGTTTACAGCAGGAAATGGTTCCAGCAATTCTATGCAATTAATCAGTGTCAAAGAATAAATTAAACCCCAATGTGATTACCATTGAGGACTGCGCCCAAAATTGAATTTTAATGGGGCTCCTTCCCCTTTCTCTCTCTCTCTTTCTCTCTGAAGTTTTTTTCTTTACTACAGTTATTAATTTATTCAATAATGTTGTCAAAATACATATATTGTGAATTTGATAAAACCACACAAGCTTTGCAGATGTTGGTTAAGATAAATGGAATGTGTGATTCAATCCACAAATAAAATGGCAAAAATATTATTTGTTAATTAGTTGAGACAATTATCAGCGAAAAGGTTCTTACATTCCACGCAATGTTCACGCACAACTGGATTCTAGTTGGATAATGACATAATAATTATCAGCGATGTTCGTGAACTGCTCAACTTGAATTGTAACAGAAGCCAATGTAATATGAGAGACAAAAATGTCACATTGCCTTAGCAACTGCATAATGGATCATATTTTATCCTACAAATGGGGGGCATGCAAGGTAAAGAACAAGTCAAAAGTCAGATTGTGAAGAACGCTTTCCCAATTATATTTCTGAGAACAGCCAAAGCTGTTTTTACCCTCCAATTCATTCTGAAATGAACTGAACAATTAGAGAAGGGTATAATTTTCTTGGCATTCGACAACTGCGGCGTTACGGTAGACAGAAATTCCACATTTGTATATTAATAAGTGACAGATGCAGCAGACTAAACAAACAGCAAAACTCACACAACACGCTGTCGCTGCAATGCACAAACAATAAATAAACAAAAAGGAAATGTTATGTATTCTGACATAATACAAAGCAATTAAACATGATCTTCAAAAATCATCCACAGATAAGCACTGCGAGACGTCTACTCGAAAGCAGAGAATTAAACATCTGTCAAAAAAGCAGAACTAATAGGCCAAACTTCTGTAAAAAAAGTACTGTCAGACATGGGATATTGCACGCTTTATTTGTTGAGATGTTAAAGGTTAATCCTCAGCTAAAGAGATCAAGTTAAAAGCAAGAATTTATAGTCTTGAACATATAATTGGCTTTGCCATTATACAGTATTTATGTCTTTTGCCTCTCAGAAACTGTAAAAACAAATGTAAAGACTCATTAAAGTTGCAGAAAAGGGACTCAAAAATTAACAATGAATTAACAATGCCTTTAAGAAAAGTACAGCAGAAACTAATAAGCACTGTATGTAAATTTGCCTCAGTGTTTACCTTGGAGGAAGTACCGGAAAAACAACAGCTTCATAATAGATACACAAAGATGACAATCATGTTAATAAAACATAACAATTCACATTAGAAGAAGCCAGTAAAACTATTGAACTGTGTTGCAATGCATATAAAGATTGCTTTGCAGATGCTACACACGGGTTTGGGAACTGACTAAAAACAATCTTCTGAAGGTGTGACCTCTTCTACCAATTCCAATTACTGACAGGTCTAATAAAGTATTGATAGCATGTGAAGTTCTCTGTTGCGCAGAAAACATCCTAAAGGAGAATCTGTCATAACAAGAATAAACATGAGTTTTGTATTCTGAGGCTACAATAAACACTTACTCGAGCAGCCATGATAAGTCTATCGAGTTCAAATTTATATTTATTAACTGTTAACTGGAGTTTTTTATGTACTGTAGTTTAGTGGAAAGTTCATAGACTGCACTGCAATTAAGCAAATGAATCAACTCTTGGGACAGCAGGCTAATTTGTTTGATGTAAACTTGAAGATGCAAGTCTGAATCATTATTTATTGAAGATCTGTTTTCAGCTTAAAATACAGAAATGGCCCGGTCACAGATTTCTGCTGGGAACTTTCTTTCTCTGCTTTGTCTTTTGTGGACTCTCATAACATGCGCATCGATGGATTTGCTCTTCAGTGTTTGGACTCTCAGTAGTGACTATTAAATCGCACTGAACTGAGTTAAACTGAACTGAACTTAAACTCTGAAAATTGAACTGACACTGTTTCTATTTACTATGATCTTTTATGTAAAGCTGCTTTGACACAATCTACATTGTAAAAGCACTATACAAATAAAGGTGAATTGAATTGAATTGAATAATAGCATCCATACAGGCATGCAAAGATTAAATAATAATAAAAGTAACCCGATTTAAATTTGGTTGGAAACAGGACACAGAATTTTTATTTTACATTTTATTTCACAATTTTTGGTAGGTTTTTAGACAGAGACACAATTTGACTTAATTTTTATGTGATTTGGTTGTTGGTACCATACAGCAGTTTTTTTTTTCTACTCACACAATAATTTATACAAAATGGTTTACAGAAAAAAGAAAATCCAGCAGGAAATATATTTTTCATGCCAGAGGTCAGAAGTCAATGGCCAGATTGGCTTGAACTTAATTTCTGCTGGGTATTTAGATGTGATGGTCATTTGTAATTTGGTGTAAACAACATTAAAACATGGGCTCTGTATCAATGGTTCATACTTATGGCCATACTTTGGATTCCTCATGGTTAATTTCCACTGAACGCTACAGGGGTGCATTTCCCAAACAATGACATAAGTTGTGGATGAACTATCATTGTATCATGCATTGTTTGGGAAAAGAATGACGTAGTAATGAGTGTTTCCCAAAACCGTAGTTTTTTTTGTCGCAGATCCGTCATTTGAACCACGTTATTTATAATGTAAATTGTCAATCCATAGTGCCGCTCTGAATGGGGTGGAGTAACAACTTCTTTAAAGAAAAACACTATAATTTTTGTGCAAATTCTATTTTCGCACACACATTAAAAAAAAAAATTCCAATATTAATTTTGGTAAAAACATGCACTCGTTTTCCACATTAATTGAAATATATAAACGGTAAATGTAGGGCCCATGTTTCCTTTATTATTGAGAATATGCCATATTCTATTCTAAAACAAAACCACTTAGCTAACACATATTTTAATCTCATACATAAATCATATAAATCGGGAATGGTTGTTTTTTACAGTAGACCATTTATTAAGAAATGAAGAAAAATCCTTCTCAATAATAAAAATTATAATTTTATTATTATTATTAAGTAGGATCTTGTTTATTTATTTATTTATTTATTTATTTATCTTATTCATTTTTTGTAAAAGTCTACTTTTACAATTTGACACATTCAAACCACTGCAGAAATGTTCAAACCAACAGGCCCATGTCATATACAGTACAGATACATTTCCTAATAAATAACCTACTAAAAATTTAAAGGATTAACGTATGCTATTTATTTTTGTTTTCACTAGCTTTAGAGATTCAGCTTTTAAATAAAAAGTCACCTATGACTTTCGTCATGAGCTATGGCTGTGTTCAAAATGGCATAAATGTTTTTAAAGTGCAATTAATTTTAATGTTTTTTATTTTAATCATTCCAAGTTTAAATGTTGGAAGGTTCTAAAGGAAAAGGGCATAAGTGGACAACCATGAACTATGCTTCTAACTATAGCTCTGAGTTGTAGTTGCAAGTGTACAAGTTTGCAAATGTTCGTGGAAACGATGGACTTGGGAAACACCAAATCAACAAACTATGTTTGTAACGATGCAACTTGCGACCTTAGTTGACTAACGATGGTTTTTGGAAGCACACCCCGGATTGGTACAGTACAATATGGCATGCATTACAAAAATGCAAAGCCATGGTCAGATGGTTAGAGATCTGGAATTGTAAAGTCGCAGGTTTGAGTCCTGGCACCAGCACCAGCACAAGCAGCTCTTGCCACCCTCCACGGCTGAGGTGGCAATACCATAGTTGAGGTGAGTCCCTAAAGCAAGGCACCAAACCCCCAACTGCTTCCCAGGTGCTACAGCAATTCCTGCCCAGTGCTCCAGGTGTGTTCACAGTGTCTGTGTGTGTGTGCGTGTGTGTGTGTGTGTGTGTGTGTGCACTTGCAACTGTAAAATACAATGATGCCGAGCAATAGAACATAATCTAGTGAATGCTGTTTATTGTTGTGTACAAGGTTCTTCACATCGTGAAAAAAGTGAAAAAGTGAAAAGTGGTAAGCACCATTAAGAACTTGAGTCTACGTTTGAATTAATGAATCTGAGTTGAAAAAGATGCATCAAGAGAACGGCCCATCAATTAATCTCAAGCTGGTTTCTTGAACGTGACAGAGCTCACAATCAAATGACCTCAGCAGGCACCAGTTCTAATTACAATAGAGTAGCATTAAAAGGACCACAATATGAATTGAAATATTGGAGAAATGTTTCTAGAACTTTGCAGAATCTTTGCCACAAAAATTTAAGGACATTCTCAATGCAAAAGGACGTCCAACTTAGTGACACCAAGGTATAGTTAATAAAGTGCATTACATACTTAATATATTCTTCATTTGCACATAAACTAATTAACAACATCTCACTTCCCATAACACCTGTGTTGAATCACAATTCAGTAAATTCTTCTTCCTGACATTTCAATTCACATTCTCATGAATAGAGAGGGAGCCAATTTGTCAACTCTGAATTGTGCACAACCCCTGCAACACACTAGATATATACTAGAGATGAGAGATAACAGATTCAAAATAACAAGCACCAAAGCAGTATATCACAAAAGACACGGACCAAGTTTTAAAATTCATAGCAAGGTCACATTCCGACTCGCACAAACCTTCTGCTAGACGGCAAAACTGTCCGTGATAGAACTCAAGCAGAAATAACATACTGCCAAGCACTAAAGGCAGAGTAGATACTCATCAGTTCCACTCCTTCCTGTGTAGCAACTAGGAAAGCTCACGGACTGAAACTGCAAGGTGGTATCTGCACACATGAGCAGTGATGAAAGAGATCCAGACATGAAACAGGAAATCTTCAGCTCATCGATCCTGCCAGGTCTTTCTCTGGGATTATAGGAACTCCCACTGCAGAGCAGCCACAAAGGCCTAACTTGATTGGATCCATCCGATTAAATCTGGACCTTGTCACTTTTGCGCTGTCTTCAAGAGCTGCATTCAGGAGATTGCCCAAGCACAGCTAATTCCTAAGGAGTGGTGAGAAATCCATGTGTCAGCCATTTCACTTAACTTTTCTCTTTTCTTTGCATCCTCCTTTGTGTTTGATGATCAATGCCATCTATTCATCTTCTGTTCACCACCCGGTCCTGCCCAGCAGGCTGTAGCACCTGTGGCGTTTTTGCATCATGTAATGTGTGTTTTGAAGTGATTTCTTTTAGCATTTTCATTCCGATTGCCATGAAACCGTGCGCATGCCTTTGAACGTATCCCCCGGCGAATAGCATGTCACAAAGACAAGTGTTGCTTAACCCCAACACCCCCACCCTCAACGAATCTCCATCTGTGGCCGTGAATGTGATTCACCATATGCATCAGGAGGCAGAGATGATTTCCCTCCTTTCTTTCATCCAGCAGGAAATCTGCTTAGTGCCAATGTGCTTTCTACCTGCATTCCAATTAAATCAAGATGTATTTGCCTTTCAAAGCTTCTCGGCCTTCTTCCTTTCCCATTGGAATAATTGATGGAGTTCGCTGGTCCTATGATGAATGACTTCCAACCCAGAGATGAATAGAAAGATGAATGCGTTGCCCTGAGAGGGTTGGGAGGAACGGCTCCAGGAGTGCTGACATAGTGACAAATACACTGACCGTCGCACCAACTTGCCCAAATCAGCAAGGGAGGGTGGCAGAGGCCTGATAACATCAACGACTGCTCGGATATGTGCCACTTGCCCATTCCGTGCCCAATTACATGAGCTAGTGACTAATTTAACCTCAGGCGAGTTTCCAAAACTGAAGCCTCAACACAGTCAAGGGAAAAACACAGCAATGATGTATTAAGGGCACGGGCAAGAAACAAAAGCTTTACTCAAAACTGGAGTTTAAACACTTTTTTTTACCCAATTCTTATTTGGAGCTGCATTTCCAACAAATTCTCCAACAATTTTCCAGCAACGTTACATTTAGTAAGAAGTTGGAGACACTTCATTTAAAAATTCACTTACGTAAAGGTCAAAACACAGATGAGAAGCTTATTCTATTCTATTCTATTCTATTCTATTCTATTCTATTCTACTCTGTTATAATGCAACTAGGACAACTACACATATTATTGGATTTTTTTGTTGTTTGTTTCTAGATTTTGTTGTTGCTTTTGTTAATTGTGACTGCTTATATTGATCGAAGTTTCAGCTAGCAAGTATTTAGTCATTCTCATTACTGTGGTCTTCTTGCACTTACAACATCTTTTCTATGCTCTATTATTTCAATAAAAATGTACCTCTACACATTTTAGCCATAAGAGCTTTTTGTATATGTGTAATCAATTAGATCATCCCATCACTGGTTGTTTAAAACCAATATACTGTTTAAAAAGTATACTATACAGTAAATACACTTACCAGACACTTTATTAGGTCCACTTTACTAGGTCCACTTTACTAGTACTGGGTTGGACCCACGTTTGCCTTCAAAACTGCCTTAATCCTTCATGACATAGATTCAACAAGATACTGGACATATTCCTCAGCATTATGCAGTTGCTGTAGATTTGTCGGCTGCACATCTATGATGCGAATCTCCCATTCCACCACATCCCAAAGGTCCTCTATTGGATTGAGTCTGGTGACTGTGGAGGCCATTTGAGAACAATGAACTCATTGTCTGTTCAAGAAACCAGTCTGAGATGATTTACGCTTTATGACGTGATGCGTTATTCTGATGGGTACACTGTGGTCATAAAGGGATAGGTAGACTGTGGTGTTGACAAAACACTCAATTGGTACTAATGGTGCCAAAGTGTGCCAAGAAAATATCCCCCACATCATTACACCATCACCCCCAGCCTGAATTGCTGATACAAGGCAAGATGGATCCATGCTTTAATGTTGTTGACGCCAAATTCTGACCCTACCATCTGAATGTTGAGATTCATCAGACCAGGCAACGTTTTTCCAATCTTCTATTGTCCAATTTTGGTGAGCTTGTGTGAATTGTAGCCTCAGTTTCCTGTTTTTAGCTGACAGGAAGGACACCCGTTGTGGTCTTCTGCTGCTGTAGCCCATCTGCCTCAAGGTTCGACGTGTTGTGCGTTCAGAGATGCTCTCCTGCATACCTCGATTGTAACAAATGGTTGTTTGAGTTACTGTTGTCTTTTTATCAGCTCGAACCAGTCTGGCCATTCTCCTCTGGCATCAACAAGGCACTTGCACCCACACAACTGCCGCTCACTGGATATTTTATATTTTTCGGACCATTCTCTGTAAACCCTTGAGATGGTTGTGCGTGAAAATCGCAGTAGATCAGCAGTTTCTGAAATACTCAGACCAACTCGTCTGGCACCAACAACCATGCCATGTTCTAAGTCACTGAAATCACATTTCTTCCCCATTCTGATGCTTGGTTTGAACTGCAGCAGATCGTCTTGACCATGTCTACATGCCTAAATGCAGTTGCTGCCATGTGATTGGCTGATTAGAAATTTACGTTAACAATTTTTTTTATCAGAAAACTGAAAAATACACAGAAAAATACAGTTTTCAAACAACAATATGACATTCTAATATTTTTTACTAGTTATACATTAAAAACTAACACAACAGCTACTGGAAGCACACAAAGAATCTTGTACGGTGACAAAAAGACTGGAATCAATAGTGGTGATTGTATTAGGACTGAAGATGTGCACTCCAAAGCCTTTTTTATTCTTTTAATTAAACATCTGACTGGCACACACGTGTCTAATATGACTAATGAGAAGTGTATTAGACATAATTTGCAGTTTTTGCAATAAAAGGCTCTTGGGGAGAATCAGGTGCAAGTGTGAAGGGCTGGAGAAATCAGCACTGAACCACCTGCTCATAACAGATAAATAACCTCTGTCTTCATAGCCAATGCCTCAAGCTTGACTGACAGAGGATGACTCTTCTAGATTATCCATTTTAATCTTCCCGCAAGTATCCAATATGACCTCTCATAAGTCTCACCTGATGCCTTAACCATTATGTCTGAAGACCAGCTATGTCCACCACTGTTTCATTGAGGGAAAGCACCTGCACCCTCTGGTAGCTCGGGCAATATTACAGAGCCACACAGGACCATTTCATACTCTTCTGACCTTTAGACTGGATTACAAATTGGAGTTGAACGGTGGTTAGGGATTCAAGCTGGCCATAATAAAATAGCTGTAAAGTGTGATAAATGTCAGCTTTGGCTTCTTTAAAGAACAGGGCAAAATTAGCAGGGTAACAACTGGGGGTAGTCATTTAAAGTGCTCAGTTAGAACAATTACAAATAAAAGATAAAAAAATATTCGTACAGCTTCAAATAAATTAATAAATAAAATAGAATAAATTAACTTAAGAAGAATAGTATTACTTTATAATACTATTATTATATAGTACTGTATATAGAATTATATATTGTGTATATGTTACATATTGTGTTTAATCATATATATATGTGTGTGTATGTGTGTGTGTGTGTGTGTGTGTGTGTGTGTGTGTGTGTGTGTGTGTGATTAAGAGATCTATTGTAACAATCTAAGTGCAAATTCTAAAGTGCATGGTGCAAAAACAATAAGGGCATGTCTGAATCCACTGGTCTGCGCCCTGGCGCATGGTCTAACAGGGTTGTATTTATTCTCCTAATGAGTTATGGGTGTGTTTTGAGCATAACGTGCAATAAAACAATCAGAGTCTCAAATCCTATCACCTTTAAGAGTCAGTTGCGTAGGCAAACTGGGCAAACTTTGTAAGTGGTAAAACTGAATGCTTCACTAGCGTGAAAACAGTTCCATCTATACGAGAATAAAGAATGATCCTCCTCTATTCGGCCTCTTTACTTTCTCTTTACTTTACTGTTACTCTTTACTTATTTACTTTCGTGGAGTAAGGAAATGGTAAAAACTCTACTGAAGACATCAGTGTAAAGATTATTTCAAAACTATTTCTAAATTCTGTTCTAATTTACAGCAAACGAATAAATGAACAATATTAACGATTGTGGTAAAAAAACACTGTTATATTCAAACACACATATTATTCTTATGCCCCATTTGGTAATGCATGTCTCCAAAACCTGACAGGTGGGCAAACTAACATAACTAATGCTCTCTGCGTTGGACTTTAGACCAGCTTTTAGTTGGTCAATGGTGCAGTCTATTTCAGTTCCTCAAAATTGCAACGAACCAACAACGTGCCTTAACACACCTCCTTTTAGATAAGCGACACCAATGAGTCCACAAAGTGGCACAAATGAATTTATCTATTTAGCTATTTAAATATCGTGTCAGGATTCTGCCACTCTGGTCCTAATTCTTGTTTTGGAGTCCAGACACTAGTCCTGTCATGTCTTGTATGTTGTGCTCGGCTCGAGTTTTCTCAAGTCGAGCACTTATTTTCTGTCATTGTGTGTCTTTTTGTATGAGCGCCACCTGGGCTGCGATTGAGCCGTGTGCATTCCCGCTTGATGCGGGCACAAGAGGGGTGGGCGTGTTTGTGACCCACGCTCTTGTCCTACTGTTTGTGTTCATTCTGTCTGCAGCATGGTGTATCATACCCAGCATCTCAGTCTAGTTGGTTTCGGTTTCAGTTGGTGAAACATGCACGTTGCATGTGTGAGTGCACAGTGAGTTTTTATTTATCGTGTACTCGTGTCTTGCGTTCAGTCTTCTGTTGGTGTTGTGTTTAGCACGTGGTACATGTTTACATGTGCCATGGGCTTTAGTGTTTTGTTTCATGTGAACACGCAGTTAATGAGTTCTCTCATTGGCTGCGTGTTCTAGTCTCATTTTACGTGAGCACATGGCTTGTGTTGTTTTTTTGTGTCATATGCTCTCCTGTATATTGTCTAGTCCCACTCTTCTTGTCAACCAATAATTAGTTTACTATATTTACCTGTTTTGTGTTCATTATTTCTGCTTATAACTCTCTCTTGTCTGCTGTCATGTGCCAGTTCATTGTCTTTCACTCAGTGTGTTGGATTCATGTGTCTTGTGTCCAGTCCTGCCTTGCCAGCCCAGTTTTGGTGATGTTTTTTCCCCTATGGGGTTATTTCTGTTTGTTTATTTTGTTTATCAAAATTAAAATAAATATCATTCCTTGTATTCTGGAGTCCCCACCTCTTCCCTTTTATCGAATGTAAGACAACGTGGCACAAAATGTTACAATTACAGTTGGGTTGGTCTGAAAATAGCAAATTGCGCCATACACGTCTTGCACCAGGTGTATGATGGCAAAAATCTATTAAATAGTAATAAAAAATATGTTTAAAGTTATCTTTGCAAAGTATCTGTGTATGTAGCTATAACAGATAGATAGATAGATAGATAGATAGATAGATAGATAGATAGATAGACAGACAGACAGACAGACAGACAGACAGACAGACAGACAGACAGACAGACAGACAGACAGACAGACAGACAAAAGAAAGAAAGAAAGAAAGAAAGAAAGAAAGAAAGAAAGACAGAAAGAAAGAAAGAAGGAAGGAAGGAAGGAAGGAAGGAAGGAAGGAAGGAAGGAAGGAAGGAAGGAAAGAAAGAAAGAAAGAAAGAAAGAAAGAAAGAAAGAAAAAAAAGAAAGAAAGAAAAAAAGAAAGAAAGAAAGAAAGAAAGAAAGAAAAAGAAAGAAAGAAAGTTTATCTAGATTTATTAGCTACAATTGGTCAGAATAACACATATTTTCATCTGTTGAGATTGAAAATGGGCTCATTTCACCAAATACTCCTTGTTTAAAAAAAATCTTTATTTAGCTAAATTACAACATTTGTATTTTGTACTTGACTTTAGCTTAGTGAATGTTTATTTAGTGTGTTATTGAGTGCTGAATTTTCATTTGTACACATTTCTCATCAAGTTCTGATAAATTATTTATTACTAATTCATTTACTTATTTATTTTTAATTAAAACAACCCCACTGACATTACAAAATATGGCAGAAACATCTCAAGTTCTAAATCTGTCTGGATATTTCAATCATGCACAAAGTAAATGATGCTTCACATATAATCAAAGACTTGAGATAAATGATGCACATGAAAAACATTGGACATAACGTAGTGCAGCTTCCAAGCAGCAGGCAGACAAAGAAAAAAAATAAACAAGGAAAAAAAATCTATTCTCTTTGGCCTTTCCTGCTGTGAATTTTACATCGGACCTTAAGGACTATAATCCTTCATTCTCTGGCAGCCTGGTATGGGTGGCCGAAGCCAGAGGGGAGAGTATGATGAAAGATGCGGCTTTCTGAAGCCTCATTTGACAGGACAGGATTTCCCCATTTTCTTTCTCATTAACAGGAGCATGAAAACTGACCCCCTGCAGTATTTAGGGTATTTTGCGCAGAATACTCTACTCGCGTAGCTCCAGAATGAAGTCTGATTGGTCAGTTAATAAATCCTGACAGAGGCAGCAAGCATCCAGAAGTCCCGGACAATTATTTTGTTAATAACCTCTCCGTTTTCTGCCTCTTCACCATCCACTTGATCTGCCAGGAGATAATATGAACCACTTGACCAAACGCACATAATAAAAGCACACAAAAACTGAAGATAGATATGGTGCATCTTGATCTGAAATTCAGACAGCAATCTTTTAGGAAAAAAGAAATGAATAAAGGCTGCTGTATAGTGAAGTGTAGCTTTATATGCCGTCAAGTGAAGCCATAACCCAAATTATACAAGAAATGATATTAGTAATGCTGCATGGCCTTGTTGTGATCACGATAAGCAGAAAATCCAAGTGAAGTGCTACTATTGTGGATTCAGCAACAGAAGGAGTGGAATTACTTAAATAAGGTCAAGGGCGAGATTAAGAGGCTTATTTAATCAAGACAAACATTTATAAGCTGTAGGACTAATAGAAAGTTGTCAAAACTTTGTCAACACTTTGTAGAAATCACTGTTTGTGTAACTCTTGATAATTTGTAAAAATAAATGTGTTTATAAATGTACATACAGTTGAAGTAAGAATTATTAGCCCAACGTTTATTTTTTCCCCAGTTTCTGTTTAATGGAGAGGAGATTTTTTCAACACATTTCTAAACATAATATTTTTAATAATTCATTTCTAACAACTGATTTATTTTATCTTTGCCATGATGACAGCAAATTAAATTTAATAGATATTTTTTCAGGACAATTCTATACAGCTCAAAGTGACATGCTTAACTAGGTTAATTAGGTTAACTAGGCAGGTTAGGGTAATTAGGCAAGTTATTGTATAGCGATGGTTTGTCCTGTAGACTATCGAAAAAATATATAGCTTAAAGGGGCTAATAATTTTGACCTTAAATGGTTTTTTAAAAATTTAAAACTGCTTATATTCTAGCCAAAATAAAACAAATAAGACTTTCTCCAGAAGAAAAAAATATAATCAGACATACTGTGACAATTTCCTTGCTCTGTTAAACATCCTTTGGGATGTATCTAAAAATAAAAAAAAAATAATAATAATAAATCAGAAAAAAAAAATCAAAGGGGGGCTAATAATTCTGACTTCAGCTGTATATGAAGAAAATATTAAAGATCACTTGAAAAGTCTATGCATTTAAATTAACAAAATGTTTACATTGACCTGTAGACATGTTAATTTTATTTTCAATATAACTGTATGAATTCAAAAGACTTAAATAATTATTGGAAGGAACATGATTTTTTAAGGAACAGTGGGAGTAAACAATGCAAGCCAACAAAACACAACACCAAGCTTTGCCTTGCGTGAGTCATTGCCTGAGCAGATGAAAGAGGGAGAATATGATAAAGATAAAGACATATATGAAGGAGTTATAATTGGGAATGTCCAGATTCGATCACTTGATCTGGATATCGGGCCCGATCACTTGGTTTCAGAGTCAATTCAATTCAATTCAATTTCAATTCTCCTTTATTTGTATAGCGTTTTTACAATGTAGATTGTGTCAAAGCAGCTTCACATAAAAGGTCATAGTAAATTGGAACAGTGTAGTTCAGTTTGTAGTGTTTAGTGCTCAGTTCAGTGTGGTTTAAAAATCACTACTGAGAGTCCAAACACTGAAGAGCAAATCCAACGTTGCGCAGCTCTACAGATCCCGAACCATGCAAGCCAGTGGCGACAGCGGAGAAGGAAAAAATAACTTCACTAATTCGCAAAAGGAATTACTCGATCGGAATTAGATTTTACTTCCCAATCAGGACTCGAAAATATATGTATGTATTATGTGGTGGCACAGAGTTCTTGACCTTAAACAGCAATGCATGCGGCATGACATCACTTTGTTGCAGAGACGCTACTGGTTAAATGCTGGTAAAGTAGAACATGAAAGCAGCTTGAAGCAGAATGCACGAGTATGTCTGCGGTCTGAAGGTACTATAAAGTTGATGACGACAACATTGCCATAGCAAACTGTGAAATATGTAAACCTGGGATTGCCTGCCAGGTATTTTAAGTTGAGGTGCTGTTTGTTTTTATATTAGGTTTTTTCAAATATTTACTGTTGCACTAAAGTCCAAAAGTGAAGAATTTATGTTATTTATTACTTGATTGTTCAAGCTACCTCACAGAAGTGCTCTGTTTGTTAACTGAGTTGTTGAATGTTAAAATAAGGTGAACTAAGTAAAACAAAAATAAGAAACATCCTGGATCTGTTTCTTCGCTCTTCTTTATTCTTTAAGTATTATAGAAGTATCAGATCGGGTTTCGTTATCGGTAGATACTCAAAATCAAATGACTCTGAATATAGGGAATATAGAAAAAAACCTGATTGGGACATCCCAAGTTACAGAAATGGGCTGTATTTATGATACGTGTATTTCAAATACATATTTCAAATACAAAATAGTATTTTGTAATTTGTATTTAATTGGTTTTATGAAAATAGGTTAATATTTTGTATCAATATACTTTAGTGTCTTGTATTTTTTGTATTTTTAAAATACTGTGAAATATTTTGTAAGAAGTCTACATGGTGACATCATAAAAATGCCGGTGCTTTCTTAGTTATTTGCCTAGGCTTGAGATCAGACTAGAAAATTTATTAATATTGAAGAAGCTGATCAATGCTTGAACACTGATGGAAGTTATGCATCACATATAAAGAAAGTAACAGACAAATAGCAAGGGTAGATTCGGGAGCAAGTCAAAATAAGACAGCAAAATAAGACAAACAACATAAAGTCCTACAGAGTTGACACCTACAAAACTTTACTGGCTGTTTCAAATGCCAGTAGCTAATCTTCAAGTGCTCTTTAGTTAATTACAAACTTTGACATGGTAAATCAGTATGAGACAAAAATATTTAATAATACTCCAATCTACAGACTGGTCAAAAACTCCCAACTCGAGTTTTATGGCAGCAAAAACTGATAGCTAATTTTCTTTGAGATACCATGTTTTATATTGTGTATTGAAGAGTACAAAAAAAACATGATTTATGGAAATGACTTAAACTGGAGATTTTAGTACTTTTCAGAAATCGTGATTTTACATTGAGTATTGAAGATTTCAATTGCAAACATTTTGAAACATAAGACTTTTAAGAGATAATGGCAATTTTCACAATCAAGAGATAATACTATATTCCATTTCATTATCTGCATTAAATTGTTTTTACAGTGATAAAAGAGAACATCTTCGAGAAATGAAATTTGTCCAAAATCTATACTAAAATGAAAGAGAAACACAAGTTACATTTTTATGAATACCTGCTCATGTCCAATAGAGGTGAATGAGGTGCAGAGAAGCTGACTTAAACTTGCTCAGAGAAAAATCATTGTTTACTTCACGAAGTCATGGTGAAGGGATTGATCCAGTATGCCTATTGATCAAAGATTTGCAAAGAAATTTCATGCTATTTTGTAGTATTTTAAAATTCAAAATACTGTTTTTTATTTTGACACTTGTTGTGGCTGCTGTATTTTGTAGTTTTTTTTTTGATACACTTAAAATTTAGGTATTTTATTTTAAAATATATTTCAATGTATTCTTGCCCAGCCCAGCCTAGTTTTAATGCTTTATTATTTATAGATATTATATCTCATGCTAGGTACAGCATCAAATAGCACACTGCTACTCAAATAACAGTTTAAAGTTTTTGAAACTTCAAGCCAAACGTCAGACACAAAAATGTGTACCAGTTAGAAAAATGGAAGTTTTCTTCCACTGAATATTTTGATTTATTTTGTCTTGGGTGTAAGTGGTTTCTTAAAACACTACAGGCTGTGGTAGTCACTGTATATATAAAGTGTGATTAATCATTCTTACCAGTGAGGTATTCTGGATCAGGCACTGGGTCAGACAGTTCCTCATGACACTGGGCTTCATTCGGCACTGACGCTACCACCATGCCATCCGGGAGCTGCTGCTCAATGCCACGAGCAAAGTTTTTCTGCCTAGATAGCAGGAGAAAAGGGGACAATGCACTCAAAACATAGTTCACTGTTCATGAATCTGTTCAAAACATTGTCAGTTTATGGAATAAAATAAAAGCAGAATCTACAGGGTAAAATTTGGAAAAACAAGGAGTATTCATGGCAAACTCGTGGTGTTATGGCTAGACTCTTATTTTGAAGTACATTTGCTTATATCGTTTCATGTTTATGTCAGTTTTAAAGGTTTCAGTATATGTTAGGTATATGTTTAGTTGCTGTTTTCTTGCTGTGGTTACTCATATCCCCTGGTTTATTTTTGTTGTTACTGATTGAGTTCACCTGTGTCTTGTTTAGTTCCCTGTTATTCATGTATATGGTCACCACATATAGTGTCTATACAAGTTTGCATTATTCATTATATCACTACGTTTACATGGAAATCAGTAACCAAATTATTTGCCTTAATATGAACAAGAAAATAATATGAATAAGGTGTTTTTTTGATTGTTCTTTTCATGATCTCGTTTTACATGTGACAGCACATAATTCGACTAATGTCATTGCATCACCGCGCTATCCACGTTTCCTCCAGGGTTTCATGTAATTTTGGGTGTTTCATTCTTAATTTGTCAACTTTAACTGCAGCTTGGCACTTTCACTTTCATTCAGGAACATTTCATGCATGCCCTGTGACAAAAAAGATGTTGGAAGCGTGTTGTTTAATGGAATTTGATACTGCATGCCATATGGAAGAAAAAAAACTCTGTATTTCGAGATACAGGTGTCTGTGGTCCTTTACTGACTCGGTATAGGTGCAGAGAATAGTGTCAAACAGCTGTGTGTGCATTAAATATCCTGTCGCAAAACATGGCAAAAATCATGCATGACAGTGATAGTTTGATTAAGGTGCACTTCAATAATGCGATTAAAATCGGTATTTTCCACATGTCTTGATTCCATTTCTGTTCAGTTCGATTATGGCTTTAGTCAGATTAAGGTAATCAAAAATCGCTGTTTACATGGTAGACTCTTAATCAGAGTACTGTCTTAATCGGATTATTAGTGTCCATGTAAACGTATTCATTGTCTCTGCATTTTGTGTGTAAAAATGTTCCTCTTGCTCATGCGACAGGCTCAACTCATGTTTTGTTTGTTAAGAAACAGTATGAGAAAACTAAATCTACTCTTCTTGCCCGTAACACTGCAAAAAAATCATTTAATAACTGTTTAACAAAGTTATCTAATATTGTCTTTATTTAGCATTATTGTTCAAATGGTTATCAACTTGTTTAACAAAGTACCATTAACACCACCTAACAATTAGACTTTTTTTTTTTTATATAAATCCACACATAGTAACATACTGTATATAGCTAAATATAACAGAGTATGTTACATATACTGTACATAAAAGAATGAACAGACAAAGATAAAAAGTGGATTGAGAAATGTTGTCAGACTGAATAAGCATACATGTGAACAAGAGTGAATACAGTACAAGTGAACAGCATAAAGTTGAAATGGTGCTTTTTTTCTTCAATAATATGATATACATACTGTATTGTGAGGGAAAGTAGAAAGAAGCTCAAAGAGAACAAGAAAAAAGTAGACTGAAGGAAGCAGTGCACAAAGTAATGTCTATATCTAAATGAGATCTGCTGAAGTACTTCAGACTTGAGGAAAGAGTAAGAATATACAGTTTGAATTTAAACATGAAAATATAGATAAAAAGTGAGAAGACTGGATAAACTAGATATGGTTTAGTTCTGGAGCAATGTGAGCAAAAAATAAGTATGCATTGAACAGAAGGACTGATAGGAGGGGATAAACTGATACAGTGGCAAAAGATGCACAGATGCACAGAATATGCATTTATAGAGGATCTGACTGAATGTTTTTTCAGTCTATCTTCCTTTAGATCAAGGTAAAAAAAAGAGTGAATACATGTGTGTTAAGCGAACAATGCAATATAAAAAAGTATGCCAAAGAAAATTCTGAATATGAAGATAATATAGAACAAACTCTTTCCTGTTCAAATCAAAATAAGCACACAGAGAGTGCACAAGGGAAATACACAGAATGCAATGACATTCTGGAACGTGTCTTGTAAATGAGCAAGCGGTCAGGAAATTGTAACAGGCATCATCCAATCTGAATCTCTCTTCAAGCATTACTGTCAAAGCCAATTTAATTGTGGACTTGGATGAAAGAATTACATAATCTAATTCACAGAACAATGTATAAATAATTGGGCTTAAATAGGAAAACAAATATATGAAAAATGAATGAAGAATGAAATAAATGAAAAACAGCTAAAAGTGAAACGACAAACCCTCATACATGTGGAGATTGACACCATCTCTGTTTCAGTAAGATGCAAAACATCCTGCTTTATATGATTTCCTATGCTAATTAATAGCTATTTCCAGTAACACTTTAGTTTAGGTCACAATTCAAGCTATTACTTACTGGCATATTACATGCGTTTTACTAGGATATTAAATGTTCACTAGTTACAAAGTATGATTCAATTCTGCAAACCTTATTCTACCCAAAACCTAAACCCAACCCAAAGTAGTGCTAGTTAATGGTTTGTTAATACTATGAGTTGAGATTTAAATAAAGCATTACCCAATTTCCTCTAATACATCTAACCCAGAATATTATACATCAGATTTTACTGATGTATATTAAACAGAAGGCTTTTCTAGGCCAAATTAAATCTGGCAAAAACCTCAAAACTGTTTTCTTACAAGGTCCTCTTGGGTGTTCTGGAAAGCACACCAGAGC
>NC_079436.1:34340680-34405680 GCF_903798145.1 Danio aesculapii | reverse complement strand
TGGCTTGCAAATACTGTATGTAGTAGCAACCCAAAATGTACCACAAACTAACTTAAGCTGACAATTACCAAATAGAATAGGCTGGTATTTTGAGATGGATCTGAGTGGATAATCTAAGAAACATGAGCTATATTATAATTCAGAATATTGCATACTTGCTAAAGTCTAACTCATTTACTGTAGCAGATACTTTTATCCAATGTGACGAACAAGTGAGAATAAAAGAAGTCCTTCAAATCATAAAAGAGTAGCAGTATATAAATGTATGTGTTGTCTTCATACAAGTCTTTTCATACAACACAACAACTTTCTGGACACCAACCAGTCTGAATCCAAAATCAGACACTCCACTGAGAATGCCCCGCTTGCAGTTGTGGAAGCAATGAAAATCGCAGGAGCTGCATCTAAATCCTCAGTGCTTATCTTGCGGGATTTGCCTACTGCTTTTCATGTGGTAGACTACCAAATTCTCTTGGCAATTCTCAGAACAAACTGTATCTCAGGAACGGAACTCCAGTGGTTCACCTCTTACCTAGGTATGTCATCCAGAATGTCTTGGAGATGTGAAGTGTGCAAGCCACAAAATCTTGCTATCGGGGTGCCTCAGGGCTCTGTTCTAGGACCACTTCTTTTCTCCATCTACATGACATAACTTGGGTTTGGCATTCAGAAACATGGCTTTTCCTACCATTGCTATGCTGATGACACCCAACATCTGAAGACACATTATGTTTTGTCAACACTTAACTGACTGACAATAGCCATTATTATCTGTTCATGTACTGGTTTTCCTGTTTGTCTCATTCCAGAAAAATAAAAACAACATAGACTTTTCATGCCATTTATATATCGCTGTTCTCTCATGACCTGTAGTGCTTCTATTATACTTAAATTTAAATATAACAAGTCTATGTTTGTTTTTTTTCCCTTCTGAGCACATTTTCCATGAAGACGTTTACTTCATGTACTTGTAATAGGGTGTCTGGTGCATATGGAGAGGAATGGAGGGCTTCAGGGTTTGTCAAGTCCACTCACCTGCTGTCACAATCACCAGCAATCTAATTCTGGCAGATCGCCGGTAAACACGCAGATTGCTAACGGACTACAAATCCGCCATTACATTGACTTCAAGTTCCAGTCATGGACCGCTCACACACACCTGATCCTCATTTAGTAAAGTACACATGCTTATGGTTGGGAGCAGCTTATGAACTAATTACATGGACTTTATAAACCGCACGCACACACACACACCTCATGGCTGAGTCTTGTTATGCTGAATTGTGAACTTTACGACTCGTTTTCCTTGCCTTGCTTTGGAGTGTTTTTGACCCTCGCCTTATTTGTTTGTTTGTTTATGTTGTCTGCTGCCTGTCTGTACTGAACAATCGCCTGTGTATTTGACTACGACTATGGATTTGCCTGCATACATCTGTTTGCTCCTGATTGTCAATAAATTAAACAATAAACCTGCATTTGGATCCACACCTCTGTTGTCAGCATCCTATTCACATTACACCTGCGTAAAGCACACTATGCATTTCAAGAAACATGGTTCTAGAGTGTTAATAGGAAAATGTCTGGTGCATATGGAGAGGAGCAGGTGCATTTTGAGAGACATTAGCTATGTTTCCATCCAAAGATACAAATTAAATTTATGCACAAACTGGAATGGCGCATAAAAGACGAGTGAATAAAGCAACGCTTTCTATCCCACGAGTTAAAGAGAACAAAATTGTCACTTATTGATTAACTGGAATTTACTGTGGTTGGAAAAAACATTCACAGACACTCTGGACAATTCTGGAGGTAATTAAAAATATAACAACACTGAAAAGGGCATAACAACATTTCAGATGTTTTACAATGTGCTCAGCCTGCTGGTTTGTCCATTCGCACACATTTTCATCATCACATGATCTTCCATCTAGGTTATGCGCATCTTTTCTTATCGAATAAAAAGTTTATCCTACTCAGTTATGTGCATTTTTTATGCACATTTTTTTTAAATGTATGCGCATCTTGGCGTTTTCGCAACCATATTTTTTATGCACATATCCAATTCCATATCTAAAACGCATATAAATAGGTAGATGGAAACATAGCTACTGAGATCCAAACATTATTAGACCTCATTAACTTCCATTGTACAGACAAAGTGATCTTTATATAGAGACCACATGTTGAGATATTTGGTGTAAGAGTTCGGTATAGCTTCAGTGACACTTTCATGTCCAAATTATCTTGCTATGAAAATTAACCTTTAAAAAAACATCCATCAAGTTGCCCTGTCTCCTGACTGCCCTCTGCCTATCTTTATAAAAAGTTACTTTGCAGAGACAGCAAAGATCCAACAATATACCCTTCCTGCAATCCAGAGCTTCCAAAACAGCATGATCATCTGTCAGAGAACCCCACTGACCTAAAAAGCATCAAACAGGAGCTAATACATTCTGCATTGTCTTTTGGGCAGGTTGTCACAGGAAATGTGTTGCACCTCACATTCAGGATTAAACAGCATGAAAATGTAACCATGCCTTTCAGATAGTAAAAGCAGCTGCTGTGTGACAACCCAGACTTGTGGGTAGCAACTTTTGGTGAAGCGCCAAAGGAAACACACGGCATGTGTAAGTTTAAAACAGAATAATAAACAACTTCAACCTCTCTGGATGGGTTTTAGCTGGCAGTTGCTCGCTCTTTCCCCTGTTGCATCATTTTGGAATGAGATGAATCAGAATTACCTCTGTATGTATATGTTTAATTCCTCCTGAATTTATCGAGCGTACATTGCATACATATGAGTTGATGTAATATCGAAGTATAAATCATTTGCTATTTTACATCTCACATTTTTTAAGAGAAGACCATGGGGTGAAATCCATAAACAGTTACGATATTCTTGTGTGAGGCATTTCAGGATAAAAACCTTTGATTTGACACAGGAAATAAATTAAACTTAGCACCAAATGTCCTAAATCCAACTGTAATATGAAGAACTCATTCAACATTTAAAGTCACTGGGCTCTGTCATACACCCGGCGCAATAAGGTGCAAGACGTGCTATTTTCAGACCAGCGCAACAGTAATTTTCACATTTTGCACCATGTTGTTAAAATTGCAAATCCATTTGTGCCACTTTGTGGACTCATGGGTGTTCCATTCTAAAAAGAATATGTGTTAAGGCGCATTGTTAGCGCATTGCTATTTTGAGGAACTGAAATAGGCCACACCATTGACCAACTGAAAGCTTGTCTAAAGTCCAGCACAGAGCGCATTAGTTATGCACCTGTGTGGGTCCAAACACTTACACAATACACACAGGATGTACAGCAACACACAAATATGTTTACATGTGAAGAAAAAAATATCAAAGGATTAAAATACAGAAATAAAAATATCGGAGGGCTTTTTTTCAGTTTATTTGTGACAATTTGCAAAATGTTGTAAAATTTTATTAATATTATTAGTAGTATTATTTATTATATGCATATTTATATTTGCTTTAATTAAAGAAAGTTTAGATTTGTCCACCTGTTGGGTTTCGGAGAAGTATACATCGCCATTTAGTGCATAAGAATAGGATGTGTGTTTGGATCTAAGTTTTTTGCCCACACTTTGTTATTATTGTTCATTTAATCGTTTGCTTAAAATTAGAACTAAATTTAGAAATAGTTTTGAAACAAACCTTTGCACTTAACAAACTAAATTAAATGTAGGCTAATAGATGTCTTCAGCAGAGTGTATTCAACACCGTTTCCTTATCCACAGAAGGAGTAAAGTAAAGAGTAAAAGTAAAGAGGCTGATTGGAGGATGCTTGTTCTTTATCCTCCTGCAGATAGTCTGTTTAACTGTTTTCTTGCTAGTGAAGCATTCCGTTTTTCCACTTACAAGGTTCGCCATGTAAATGGCAAATGCACCGTGGTGCGATGCAACTGACTTTTAAAGTGAATGAAAGATGAGACTCTGATGCACCCATAACTCATTAAGAGAATAAGCACAACCCTGTTAGACGATGTGCAAGGGCACAAAGCATATTTTTCTGTCCTTAAAATAGTAAAAGTGGATTCGGAAACGCCCTTAATGCTTTTGTGACCTGCACTTTAGATTTTGAGCTTCAATCGTTAAAATAGAGCCTATTAAGTCAAGCGCAAATACACCTTTCAATACAGAGTTACCTTAGCAAATTAACAAAGTTACAAAATAATATTAGTTTTGCTACTAATGCAAAGAAAAGTTTTAAGGTTTATTAATGAATGATGTATGTATGTATGTATATAAATAAAAAACAAAACAAAACAAATCAAATGAAAAACAAAACAAAACAACAAAACAAAAAAGATCCCAGATTTTGGATTATGATGTATGTAATCTGTAGTCTATAGTTTAAATGGTTCATTCATCCACATCATTCATCAAAATATTGTTTTAAACATTTTCATGCCTTACTCTAGAAGATCAAACAGCATTTGATTTCCCTCCACTGCTCCTTCTGAAAACCATTTTTTGACCATTTCCTCAGGTCTGAAATTAATTGTTGCAGAACTGCAAGACTCTATGAAGGATTAATGAACTTGCCATGGCCTCCTTTTGTTCAGCTGGAGATCCAGTAGCTTTAGTTGGCCCAATTAAGCCCCATTAAACCAAACTTGCTTATGGTCACTTTTAATTTACTTCTCACCATTCCACATAATTGGAGCACACATGAGGTCTGGCCTCTCAAAAGGTGGAGAGAACAGCACAGAGAGTAAGTCCTGGAGCACGAGGGCCGGTTGAGCTTTTCAAAGGCTGTCTAAACCCTACTTCTCTCCGGGTGCCTCTAAATGAGATCAGAGCTTTTGAGATTTCGTTTCTTGATAATATTAACTCTCCTCCACCATTTCTCCATCACCAAGGCCGCCCTCCCTCGCTACCATGCCAATCAAACCATGTTGAGTAAACGGATAAACTGCTGCAGGAAACTGCTTCTGTAAGACTCTGTGATTAATTTGAAGGCAACAATGACTTTGGAAGGTGACCTTTAGGCTGAACTGACCGCAGAGCACATCGCATGCGTTTTCCAATTAGAGAAAACTTCAAAGTGTCTTTGTGTTTAACTAGATCAAGACTCTGCCGTGTTCATTTTCACATGAATAATGCTTTTATTGAATAAGGCTTAATGACCAGATAGCATAACTGTAATGCATCAAAGATCTACAGTTAAATGTTAGAACAACACATACTCACTGGCCATTTTATTCAATTAACCTTGCTATTACCAAACTGCAACAAAAAAAATATTTTTTTTTTCCTTTTTTGTCTTGATTTTTAACACTTTAGGGATGATGTTACATTTTTTAAAATTACTTATATTTTTTAAATACATTTACTTTCTAAATAGCACACGTTTTTTTTTTATAAACAAATATGCACGTCACTCCTATTTTGAGGTCTCCTCATTGGTTACAGGTGACACAAAGAATCGAATTCAAAATCCTTCTCTTTGTGTTTAAAGCCCTACATGGTCTGGGCCCTCAATATTTATCCCAACTGATTGTTATTTATACTCCATCCAGACACTTGCGTTCCCCTGATCAGTTTTTATTAAAAGTTCCAAAGGCCCACTTCAAAAGTAGGGGCAAACATACTTTTACCATAGCAGGTCCTCGCCTCTGGAACGCACTGCCATTAGAACTAAAAAGGCTTCGTCGCTGTGTATTTTTAAGTCTAAATTTAAGACTCATTTATTTTCTAGGTCTTTTGAAGCATAAGCCCTTCTCTTCAGGGGGAGGGGGAATCAAAACGGTCCTATTCTTAATCTTGTTTAGTGGGGTCAACTGTGGTAGCATCTTTTAATTAGGCAAAATTTCTTTTTATACATATATATATATATATACATATATAGTTACACTCTCTATGTTCTTTCCTATTATGTGCCTATTGATGTTACTGTTTTTATGCTCATATCGTTTATTTATTTTTTTATTTTTAAGACAAAAACATTAAATTAAATTAATTTAAATAAATTTAAATCAAATTAAATTACATTTTTATACAAATTATGCTGAACTGGAAATAGGAACCACGGACTTAGTAAATCAAAGAGAAATATAATAAGACAATTCACCACCACATTATCTCAGCACAATCTGTGAAATGGGTGAACTTAAGTCATCTTTTAATGAACATAGCAAAACTTCACCTGAAAGTAGCTTTAAGAATCTGTCCAGATGTGATCTCTTTGGTGTGGTTATTATAGCCATAAAAGAGGTCTCCAAACACAGTCTGGTTGGCTGGGATGTCGGCTGTGTCCCCACAGTCCAGTCCCTCTGTGCAGGCCTCTGACAGCGGTTGACAGGAGCGGCCATCTGACCCTCGCTTATAATCTTCAATACATCTGCAAACATCAGGAGGAATGAGAAGAAAAAAGGAGATCAACACATCAGAGATACAGCAGAGTGCTTTTCTGCCAATATACTGTAAAATAATACTGAGCACTGTCAGTCAGAGGTTAAGATAAATTCATTCTTTATTACTTTTTGTTCCTTATTTTGATCATTCAGAATCTATGAAACTTAAAAAGAAAACTAAAACATGTGTAGATATATTTATTATTTTATCTGTTATAAACTTAACAGTATTTTAATATATTAATGAAAAAATATATAAACATTTTAAATATGCCTATTTAATTTTAAATAAAAAATATATATATATATCTTTATATATGTGTAACACTAGGATGTATGACAACGAGGATAAGGATCCACATGCAGTTTATTAAAAGAGAATAGTCAGGCAGGCAACAGTCAAAACAGGGGCAGGGGCAGTCAAAACAGGTAATCCAAGAGCGTAGTCAGAGTCACAGGCGAATGGTCAGGACAGGTGGCAGAACAGCATACAGTGGTCTCTTGTTAATCAAGTTACATTCTAAAAAAAAGCCTGTAATAGGTGAAATCCGATAAGTAGTATGCTTTATTTTTTACAATTATTATATAGTTGTTTTAAGGCTGTAGAACCCCTCACTACACACTTTATAAACTTTTCTCAGATAGGCATTAACATTTTCACACTTTTCTCTTTTGTTTAAACACTTTCATAACTAGCATGTCTTAACTAACTTTTTGTGCGATGGTTAGCAACTTCCTCTTATTCTATGGGTGCTACCGTGGGTGCTTTTGACGGTGCAGAATGTTTCGTCAATGTTATGGAGTTTGTTGGGGAGAAAACTTGCAAACATACAGTACAGCACTTCAGAGTCACACTGCTAACGATCGAAGATTCAGGTAAATTTGGCAAGCTGAACGCATTCTGTACTGTACATGAGACGCGGCATGGAGGAGATTGACTGACAATGGTCGACAGCCAATCATGATGCAGAACACAATGCGGTAATCAGGACGCAGAACACCATGGACTGTAAAAAAAAAAAAATCGGTTAAAACTGCGGGACTGCGAATGGTGAACCGTGTTATGGTGAGGGACCACTGTAAATGATAAATCAAAGCAAAGCTCAAAAACACAGAAGTGGCAAAATAAGAAATATAAGAATAACAAGACTCAGCAATGTGAGTGTGAAACTGGGGTGTATAAATAGTCCATGAAAAAATTTTTAATCTTCAGTTGTGTGTTTGTGTGAAGCTGCGGTCACACTGGGCTTTTCCTCCCATAGACTTCCATTCATACGCACGCGAATGCATCAGACCGGAAACGCAAGGTCATGCGTCAAGTTTCGCATGTCGCTGTGGTGCAAAGTTCAAGCTTGGTGAACTCTGACCTGCGAGATCGCATCTCTTGACTGTGTGAGACCAATCGAGGATCAAAACAGGACCTCTCTGGACAGAAATTTAAAGCATGGACCGATCGCTTGCTTTTTTAAATGTCTAATGATCTTGTTTAATCCCGCCCCTTTTTAGCAGCGCCGCACGACAGAATTTCGCACACACAAAGCCCGGTGTGACTGTAGCTTCAGTGTCTGAATGACTGAATGACTGTCAGCTGTGACAGGAGTGATTGAAGCAATGACTTCTGGGAGATGTAGTTCGTTTCAGTGGCAGAATTGTAGTTCTCCAACGATCTGCAACTGCTATATCGCTGGTGATCATAACAATATGCATGCCATGTATGCATACATTTTATTTATACAGCAAATGCAGATAATTAATAATAAATGTAATAAACTAAACTAAAATAAAAAAACTAAATAAAAGCTTATTTCAATTATTTTGTGCATACTATAGGCACTCTATTTATTTATACATTCAAATTCAACACTTAAAATTCTAAAATATACAATGAGTCATATTGCGTACTGTAATGCATTTGTGTTTATTAAATCAGATTAACTCCTAGCCATTCATTAATAAAAAAATATATATATTATTTATTAGTTAATTAATTCATTCATTCATTCATTCGTTTGTTTTTGATAAAGTCTTCACCTCATGGAGAAGAGCAATGTAAAGCAGTAGTACATTCAAAACTACTAGGTGATGCAAGTAATAAGATCGGCAATTCTTTTTTTATTTCCTGCAAAACACTATCATCCCAGCAGTGTGACAGTTCACAGGAGTCGTTTATATTTATGGGCCTTTGAAACATCGCTGTCACGTCTGTTCTGTTCTACACAAGCTAACAGAGAGAAAGAGGCGTCAGGGCTTAAACGCTCTCACTTCTCCTGGTAACACTACAGTTTTACAGGAAACTGTCATCACATCCGCATCACAGACAACCATTTAAGTGGCTTCGGATTGCCTGTCACATTATCAGGATCTCCAGAGGAAAAGAGAATTATGCACATTTGCCACCTTTAGCTGTAACAGCGAATGATCTCAGCCACTCTGAATAGGTCACACTGGGCGTTTTAGAGAAGAAGATGTAAGAAGGTAGCTATTTATTTTGGTTGTCACATTCTCAGACTTTTAAAGGAAAGTCTGAAAGGAATGCTGCTGAAAGGAATGATGCATGTGCTGTCATGTCACTGTGACAGGACAAAAAAATGAAAAGTTTTGTTTTTTTATTATTATTTTTTTGTTTACTTTTATTTAGCAAAGATTCATTAGGGAAACTTTATTTGTTGTGTCCTTTTCTTTTTTGCTTTGGATTTTTTCAGACTTGTATATTCATTCATTTTCCTTCGCCATAGTTTGATTTCTATATAATTATTATTTTCTTTTTTTTTTTATAAAAAAATTACGTTTCTTTTAGCACTATTGCTGTTTTTACATAAGGTTATTTTTGCTTATATGCTACTATATATTGTTATTGTTATATTGCTGTTTTAAACATAAAACTGAACATTATCGACAAGCTTATTGACGATCATATCAAGAAATAAAGGCAGAGATCAAGACCTCAACCTCTGAAGGTCGTATAATATATTGGATCATATTATTTATTGTATCATTTTTGAGTTTTTTATATTAATTGCTTTTATGCATACTAATTTTTATATTTTTTGTTTAGAGGGGAATCTATCCAAAAATTATACTTATTACATTGTTTCTTTCAACATTATACTTCTGTCCATCTGCTCGTTAACGCAAATTTCTAATCTGACAATCACATGGCAGCAACTCAATGCATTTAGGCATGTAGACATGGTCAAGACAATCTGCTGCAGTTCAAAAAGGACATCAGAATTAGGAAGAAAGGTGATTTAAGTGACTTTGAACGTGGCATGGTTGTTGGTGCCAAACTGACTGGTCTGAGTATTTCAGAAACTGCTGATCTACTGGGATTTTCACGCACAACCATCACTACTGTTTACAGAGAATGGTCCGAAAATGAGAAAATATCCAGTGAGCGGCAGTTTTGTGGGTGCAAATGGCTTGTTGATGCCAGAGGTCAGAGGAGAATGGCCAGACAGAAAGGTAACAACAACTTAAATAACCACTTTTATGCAAGAGGCATGCAGAAGAGCATCTCTGAACCCACAACATATCGAACCTTGAAGCAGATGGGCTACAGCAGCAGAAGACCACACCGGGTGCCACTCCTGTCAGCTAAGAACAGGAAACTGAGGCTACAATTCACACAGGTTCAATATACTCAATTTCTCAGAGTCTCAATTTCTGCTGTGACATTCGGATGGTAGGGTCAGAATTTGGCGTCAACAGCATCAAAGCATGGATCCATCCTGCCTTGTAACAACGGTTCAGGTTGTTGGTGGTGTAATGGTGTGGAGGATATTTTCTTGGCACACTTTGGTCCCATTAGTACCAATCATCATGTCAATGCCACAGCCTACCTGAGTATTGTTGCTGACCATCGCTTTATGACCACAGTGTACCCATCTTCTGATGGCTACTTCCAATAGAATAACGCATCATGTCATAAAGCGTGAATCATCTCAGACTGGTTTCTTGAACATGACAATGAGTTCACTGTACTCAAATGGCCTCCACAGTCACCAGATCTCAATCCAACAGAGCACCTTTGGGATGTGGTGGAACAGGAGATTCACATCATGTGCAGTCAACAAATCTGCAGCAACTGTGTGATCTCTGAGGAATATTTCCAGCATCTCGTTGAATCTATGCCACAAAGGATTAAGGCAGTTCTGAAGGAAAAAGGGGGTCCAACCTGGTACTACTATGGTGTACCTAATAAAGTTTGCGGTGAGTGTATACATATATAGATGATCTGCTATCAGTTCCAATACTTCCAGTTCCAAACCTTGCACCCCTATTTTCTCCAGTTTATTGTTAAATTTTTTTTTTCTGCATGTGACAAAGATGCTTTAGCAAGCTACAGAAGAAAAAAAACAGACTGTACATTTACCCTGCAATTTACCCTGCATTCATTACCTACCACATTTTAGCAATTGAATGTGTGAATGCAAGCTCCATCTAGCAATTTCAGATTTGCCCGTTTTAGTTTAAATCCACTTTCCTAAATAGATAAAGACATAAATGCGTGAGTAGGTAAAATGTGCACCAATTCACACAAACAGCCCCTGTGGACTGAGAAAATATGTGTAAAAATAGTTACTGCAAGTTGCTGTGAATGGCATGAATAATCAACTGAACAAACCATAATGCACTTGCTGTGAATTTCAGGCCATTATTCAAAGGAAAACTGCAGTAATTCAGTCTTCAGAAACAGCAGGCGTAAATACCAGCGCACTCCCTGCTGCACGACTGAGACCATGAAAAAAGAAGCCCTGTTAGCGTGTCCAGATCTGGATGTAAAGTGTGTAATCTCACCCGCAGAACATCTGGATGTTGTAGAGAGTGGGATCCTCCTCCAGAGGTGCCAGCTGCTGGAGGCACAGCTGCTCACAGCCCCCATTAAAGCCGTCCGAGCAGTCAATGCCAATGTGGTGGTCATAGCAACCGGTGCCATCCTTCATCGGGCTCAAACCAGGAGGACACTGAGAAAACAAACAAAAAAAAAAATCTCTTTTGTATCATAACACCTCATTATCTTTGGTGTGTGGCAATTTTGGCTGATAGCACAGCTTATTGATCATTAGTTTCAGTCTCAGACAATCTGTTAGCTGAAGAAGAAAGCCATCGTGTTCACATATATGGGAATTAGAGTGTATTATTTTCCTGATTATCATGTGGAGTGCCCACAAGACACACTAGAGAGATCTGCTCACTTCACCAGCCACTCGGACTACACATCCCATAACGGCCTGCACTGATGCAGCTCACAGCTGTTAGTCATTTACCGAACTCTGATATCACAGCACATTACACACACTATGTAAAGATGCTGTTTTTGACATAAGTACATTAAACCTATTTTTGCAGATATTTAAGAAACATACTACGTGAACATACTTGTAAAATATCTGAAAAAACACTGCTAAAGTCAGGCATTATGGTGCCTTGAGGGAGCCAACATACTGTTAAGCTACAAAAAAACAAACTTACTCCAGACCTTCTTACTGCTCTGACTCGGTTTGTAATATCTTTTCCAACTGATCCGACTTGCGGTTTTCCGAAAACTGACCCGAAAAATTCAAAGTCCCACTGACTTTACATTAGACCAAACTTTGTGACCTTTGTGAACTTTGTGAACTTTGCACCAGACTGTCATACAGGCTTAAGATTTGGCTCATTTAACTCAGACTACCAATCTGCCAATCACCGATGACCTTTCAACTTACTAGCCACACCCTAGAAACCACTTATGGCACCCTAGCAGCTGTCCCATAGACTTTCATCGTAAAAAAAAAAAACTGCCATTGACTTTAAATTGGACATACTAATAACATACCAATCCATTCCAGCAATATACTAATCCAGTGTTTCTCAACCATGTTCCTGGAGGACCACCAACACTGCATGTTTTGGATGTCTCCTTTGTCTGTCACACCCATTACAGGTCTTTCAATCTCTGCTAATGAGCTGATGATCTGAATCAGGTGTGATCAGGAATTTGGTTAAAGAGACATGGAAAATGTGCAGAGCTGGTGGTCCTCCAGGAACATAGTTGAGAAACACTGAATAATCCATGCTAAAAACATACTAATCAATACTAGAAACATACTTAACAGCCTACTAATCCATAATAGAACCACAGAAACATACTAATCCATACTAAAAACTTACTAACAAACATACTAATCATACAAGCAACATGCTGATTCATGCTATAAATATAATACCTAATAACTAATTCATATTAAAGTCATGCTAAAAACATGCTAGTTTATACTAGAAACATGCAAGCAACGTGCTAATTCATACTATAACCATATTAATTTATGTTAGCAACCACCTTGTGATCACTCAGATCACCCTAGCAACCGCCTAGCAACACTTTAGCAACCACCTAGAATACCTTAGCAAACGCCCAGCAACACTTTAGCAACCACCTAGTAATAATTCAGAAACCCTTAGCAACCACCTAGCAAGAAACATGCTAATCCATACTAGAAACATGCTAACATACTGTAAATGTAGTTATCTATCTATGCCAACTGTTTCAATCTTCTTACTGTTTCAATCTTCAAACTACTTCAATTATTTGAACATTTAAACTTCAAATTTTCAGACTAGGCTTTCTCAAGCCACCATAAAGTTTGTCCATGTACTTTACTTTTCTAGTTCTCGTTTGAAAATGTGCATTCTGTGTTGGAATGTCTGTCTTTGTTTTGCTCTCTATAATCCGCCCACTGTCAATTTACCCAATTATATTCTGTCACACCAGGTTGCCTTGGACAGCATATTTCTTTTCAGTCATGAAGGCTACATCAATGTATATGGCTGCGGCTGAAAACACAACATCTGGAGGACAGCAACAGTCTCCGAAATAGAAATTTCAGAAGTAAGGACCGGGTTTTGAATTAGGAGTACAATACCTAGTTCAACCACTCTGTGTCAATCTTACATACTACACCTTTAAAGGCCCAATGAAAATAAAATAACCACCTAGTAATAACTCAGAAACTGTTATGGGAAGCAGACGGACAAGGAAGGTGAGTGAGATATTAACGATGTTTATTTACAACATGTAAGCACATAAGTAGAATGGAGGAGAAGTGAGTGGAGTCTGGTTGTTCGTAGAGATCCTTGGTGGCAGGTTGGATGACTGATACTGAGGGAGACCGAGTGCACACACCAGAGGGCTTGCGGGGAAGACAGACTGACGACAAACACAAGGCAAACAGGATTCCGGGAACACTGGACAAACTAGGAGAGACAGAGAGCAGATAAGTACAATATACGGATATCGAGGGTTAGTGATTACCAGGAGGTGTTCACTCAGAGTCCGCTTCGTAGGAACGAGACCGGACACTGAGTGAAGTGAGGTGTGTGCTTATATAGTGACTATGAGTGATTGGGTGCAGCTGTGTGTGGTTAATACTCAGGTGATGGTGATCTTTGCGTGATGCTGGTGGAAGAGCCTGGCCAATCCGTGACATTACCCCCCTCCCCAGGGCCCGCTCCTGAGGGCCTATACCTCCGACGCCGTGGTGGTCTACCACGTCCACGAGGTGCTGGAAACTCGGGGTGATTGGAGTGGAACTCTTCCATAAGTGCAGGATCTAATATATCTGATCTGGGGACCCAAGATCTCTCCTCTGGACCGTATCCCTCCCAGTCGACAAGATATTCCAGCTGACCACCACGACGTCGGGACCGTAGAAGGTCCTTGATCTTGTAGATGGATCCGACTTCCGACATCAGTGGGGGAGGAGGTTCCTCTTCATGGCCAGGCTCTGTGGAGGGAATCAGAGGGTTGTGAAAGGGTTTGAGGAGTGACACGTGGAATGTGGGGTGGATCCTATATTGTGGTGGTAACTGTAACTTAAACGTGACGGGGTTGACCTGCTCCAGAATGGTGAAGGGACCAACAAATCTGGGACTAAGTTTTCGGGAGGGCAGTCGCAAGCGGATGTCTCTGGTGGAGAGCCAAACTTTCTGCCCCGGCGCATAGCTAGGGCCTGGAATCCTCCTCTTGTCGGAGACCTCCTTGGCTCTGCGAACTGCCCTCTGGAGATGGTGATGAGCATCGTCCCAGACCCTCTCGCTCTCCCGGAACCAGTAATCCACTGCGGGGACATCAGAAGGTTCGCCATCCCAGGGAAAGAGTGGAGGTTGGAAGCCCAGAATACACTGGAATGGCGTAAGTCCGGTGGTAGGTTGCCGCAGGGAATTCTGGGCGTATTCCGCCCAGCCCAGAAACTGGCTCCAGGAGTTTTGATGACCGTGACAGAATGTTCTGAGGAACCGCCCCACTTCTTGGATTTTCCTCTCTGTCTGGCCGTTGGTCTGTGGATGATAGCCAGACGAGAGGCTGACGGTCACACCTAGGAGTCTGAAGAAGGCTTTCCATAGTCTGGAGATGAACTGGGGTCCTCGGTCCGAGACTATGTCCTCAGGTAACCCAAAGCATCGGAAGACATGGTTGAATAGGGTTTCGGCGGTTTCCAGGGCTGTGGGCAGACCCTTCAAGGGAATCAAACGGCAGAATTTGGAAAATCGATCGACAATGACTAAAATGCAGGTATTACCTTCAGATGATGGGAGATCTGTCATGAAGTCAACTCCTAGGTGTGACCAGGGGCGGTTTGGGATGGGCAAGGGATGGAGTTTACCTGCAGGTAGATGGCGAGGACTCTTCGACATAGCGCACTCTCTACAGCCTTGAACGTATCTCCTCACATCCCTCGCCATGTGCGGCCACCAAAAGCGTTGGGATAGCAGCGAGAGGGTGTTGTTGGTCCCGGGATGTCCTGTGCCCAAAGATGTATGGGTGGAATGGATCAGATCTACCCGTTGGTTTTCAGGAATGAAACGACGATTGGGGGGACAGCCCGGCGGAGTCCTGGATTCGGGAGTGGCGACGACTGTAGGAGCGGACCAGGTGATGGGACAGACCGTGATCTGTTCTGGGAGGATTCTGGCTGGGGTCTCCATGATTTCCGGCTGATCATAAATACGGGAAAGTGCGTCCGCTCGGATGTTCTTTGACCCAGGTCGGTAAGATATTGAGAATTGGAATCGGGAGAAGAACAGGGACCATCGGGCCTGACGAGGACAGAGTCTTTTGGCTTCTTTGAGGTACTGGAGATTCTTATGGTCTGTAATCACCTGGAAAGGATGTTTAGCTCCCTCCAGCCAGTGTCGCCATTCTTCCAGGGCAAGCTTGATAGCCAATAGCTCCCGATGTCATAGTTTCTCTCCGCCGGGCTGAGCTTCCTTGAGAAATAGGCGCATGGATGGAGTAATGCTGGTGTACCTTGATGTTGTGACAGGATGGCTCCAACTCCAGTTGTCGAGGCATCTACCTCGACCACGAACGGGATTTCAGGATCTGGGTGAGTCAGGAGTGGAGCTTGAGTGAATGATTGTTTGAGGGTTTGGAAGGCTGCATCGGCTTCGGGAGGCCAGGAGAGTTTCTTGGGGTGATTTTTGAGTAGGTTGGTCAGCGGAGCGGTAATGAGACTGTAGTTGTGGATGAATCGTCTATAGAAATTGGCAAACCCTAGAAATCGTTGGAGTTCTTTAATAGTTGTTGGTTGTGGCCAGGAGACAACGGCAGTGACCTTCCCCTCGTCCATGCGAACCCCTTTCTGATCAATAATGTACCCCAAGAACTGAACAGATGGTAGGTGGAAGGAGCATTTTTCAGCCTTGAGGTACAATTGATGGTCTCTGAGGGTTTGTAGGACCTCCGCAACGTGGTGGCGGTGTTCGGCCTCACTCCGGGAGTAAATCAGGATGTCATCAATGTAGACTATGACGGAGATATGGAGGAACTCCCGGAGGACTTCGTGAATGAAGTTCTGGAATACGGAGGGGGCGTTGACCAGACCATAGGGCATGACCAGGTATTCGTAGTGCCCTGTAGGGGTCACAAACGCCGTCTTCCACTCGTCCCCCTCACGTATTCTGACCAGATTGTAGGCGCTGCGGAGGTCCAACTTCGTGAATATCTTGGCGGATCGGAGTTGTTCCAGGGCCGCAGGGACGAGAGGAAGGGGATACCGGAACTTAATTGTTCCTTGATTCAGAACTCGGTAATCGATGCAAGGACGCAGCCCTCCATCCTTCTTGGCCACAAAGAAAAAGCTTGAGGCAGCGGGTGACGTGGACTGGCGGATATACCCCTGACTCAGTGCTTCCTGAATATACTCCTCCATGGCCTTAGTTTCCGGAAGGGACAACGGGTAGATCCTACCTTTGGGCATAGGAGCGTCTGGCAGCAGGTCTATGGCGCAGTCCCATGGCCGATGTGGAGGTAGCTGGGAAGCTCTCTTGGGGCAAAAAACGTCTTCATATGTGGAGTAGATCTTCGGGATTTGAATGGATTGTTTATTGACTGGACTTTCGACAGACGTGACATAGATGGTAAGTGGTTTCTGAAGTTGAACAGGTAGGTCGGGAAAACATCTGGTTTTGCAGTCTTCACCCCATTTCTTTATTTCTCCTGTGCCCCAAGAGAGGATGGGATCGTGCTTCACCAGCCACGGGCGCCCTAGAATGATGTCCATGGATGCACCCTCCAGAACCAGAAATTGGATCTCCTCCTTGTGGAGCAATCCCACTTGGAGATAGATAGGTTCACATTTGCGATGGATACGTGCCTGGGAATGGATTGCGTTGGTTATGGGTTGGATCTGGTAGACGTGCGTCGAGGCTTCGGTGTTAAGATGGAGCTGGCGACAGAGGGCGTACGAGATGAAATTTCCAGCTGACCCGGAGTCAATGAGGGCCGTGACTGAAACAGATACAGAAGGGGTAGTTAACTGGACATTGGTGGTGAGAGGATGCATTTTTTCAATGGGGGAACTGAATACACTCACCAAGGGACGTGCTGGACGAATGGGACAGTCCAGCCTGACATGTCCTTCGGCACCACAGTACATACATAGACCCCGGGTCAGCCTCCTCTGTCGCTCAGTGATGGTGAGTCTACCAGATTCCATGATCATTGGTTCAGGTTCTGGAGGGACTGCTGGCTCTGGCGAACGGAGGAGTGCTTGGGGAACAGGTGGAAGATCGTGCTGGTATACCCTCAGACGATCGGAACAGCGGAGGGATAGTTGGATGAATTTCTCCAACCCCAAGGTATCGTCGAGGGCTGCTAGCTGTAGTCGGAGGCTGGGCTCCAGTCCGAGCCGGTAGGTGGTGATGAGAGATCGCTCATTCCATCCGCTAGCAGCAGCCAGAGTACGGAACCGGAGCGCATAATCCTGAGTGGACATGGCTCCCTGTTTGAGATGGTATAGCTGTTCTCCAGCTGCTACTTCGGCATCTGCACGACCAAAAACCTCCTTAAAGTACTTGATGAAAGCTTGAATGGAGCTGGTTACCGGCCCAGACTGTTGCCAGATGGTTTCTGCCCACCGAAGAGCCGATCCAGAGAGAAGGGAGATGATGAATGCGATTTTGGACCAATCTGTGGGATATAACTCAGGTTGCATGGTGAATATGAGAGAACATTGCAAAAGAAATCCATTGCACTCCTCCGCCCCGCCAGAGTAGGGCGCTGGTCGAGCCATGGGACTGGATGAGTGGGTGGACGGTGAAGAAGTGCTCGGTGCTGGTGGTGCTTCGGGAAGTGGAGTAGATGGCAATAAAACTCTCTTCAACGAGTCCACCAACTCTTGAATGGGATCGTGAGTGCTCATGCTGTTGATTGTAGAGGTCCGGTCTTCTGTTATGGGAAGCAGACGGACAAGGAAGGTGAGTGAGATATTAACGATGTTTATTTACAACATGTAAGCACATAAGTAGAATGGAGGAGAAGTGAGTGGAGTCTGGTTGTTCGTAGAGATCCTTGGTGGCAGGTTGGATGACTGATACTGAGGGAGACCGAGTGCACACACCAGAGGGCTTGCGGGGAAGACAGACTGACGACAAACACAAGGCAAACAGGATTCCGGGAACACTGGACAAACTAGGAGAGACAGAGAGCAGATAAGTACAATATACGGATATCGAGGGTTAGTGATTACCAGGAGGTGTTCACTCAGAGTCCGCTTCGTAGGAACGAGACCGGACACTGAGTGAAGTGAGGTGTGTGCTTATATAGTGACTATGAGTGATTGGGTGCAGCTGTGTGTGGTTAATACTCAGGTGATGGTGATCTTTGCGTGATGCTGGTGGAAGAGCCTGGCCAATCCGTGACAGAAACCCTTAGCAACCACCTAGCAAGAAACATGCTAATCCATACTAGAAACATGCTAACATACTGTAAATGTAGTTATCTATCTATGCCAACTGTTTCAATCTTCAAACTACTTCAATTATTTAAACTTTTAAACTTCAAATTTTCAGACTAGGCTTTCTCAAGCCACCATAAAGTTTGTCCATGAACTTACTTTTCTAGTTCTCTTTTGAAAATGTGCATTCTGTGTTGGAATGTCTGTCTTTGTTTTGCTCTCTACACTGTAAACCCTCATGCTGTCTTTACTTAAACAATTAAGTAAAGTTGACTAAACATAACTTAAAATTTAGCATTTTGGTCCTATCACTTAAAAATATGAGTTAATTTAACTTATGTACCATGAAAATGAAAACTTGAGATGAAAAACTGGAGATTTTAAGTGTAGTGAGCTCAAAATAATCATAATTAATCCTTTGAAGGTAATTGAAGGTAATAGGTCATTTTTACAAATGTAGTCTTGACTGTAAAATTCTAATATGTGCAAACAAATGGCTTAAGGTATAATTATTCATCATAATGTGAATAAATGGCTACTTATTTTTTGTTTAAAAATTATTTAAACATTTTTTCATAGTATATTATTACACACACTGAAAACCCTAATAAGTTGACTGAACTAAATTAATTGAGTAAACTCGTTGCCTCAATTTAATTGAGTAATGGAGTCTCACAAAACTTGCATTTTTAAGTTAATTTAACTTGCCAGTTTTAGTACTAATTTTGATGAACTGAACAATTTAAGTATAATCTACTTAAGTACTAATTTTGGTGAACTGAACAATTTAAGTATAGTCTACAAAACCGGCAAGTTAAATGAACCTAAATATGCAAGTTTTGTAAGACTCCATTACTCAATTAAATTGAGGCAACGAGTTTACTCAGTTAATTTAGTTTAGTCAACTTATTAGGGTTTTCAGTGTATAATCCGCCCACTGTCAGTTTACCCAATTATATTCTGTCACACCAGGTTGCCTTGGACAGCATATTTCTTTTCAGTCATGAAGGCTACATCAATGTATATGGCTGCGGCTGAAAACACAACATCTGGAGGACAGCAACAGTCTCCAAAATAGAAATTTCAGAAATAAGGACCGGGTTTTGAATTAGGAGTACAATACCTAGTTCAACCACTCTGTGTCAATATTTCATACCACACCTTTAAAGGCCCCATGAAAATAAAATAACGTTTTTTTTCATGCTAGTATCATGTTAGTTTTAAGCATATATATATATGCTAGTGTGCTCTAAAACAGTGACAGAATTTAGATTTTGAAGTTATAAATCTGATATAAATATCCAAAGCTTGCAATTTGTCACTTTCTCTAAATGGATCAACAATATTTTTGACAATCTCATTCTTCAGTTTCACATCAAATCTTCTTACCAATCAAATGCTCTATAGTATCTGACATGTCCCTCCCCCTTCAAGATAATTCTCATTTGCTTTTGATTTGATGTGAACTGTGGTTGAACTGTGATAAAATGAAACAATATTTGCAGTTTTTTATAAAGAGGATGGGACTACTATATGTCCCGCCCCCTGTCTTAATGTTTCAGTTAAGATTACGTAAAGCTTCGAATATAAAATACACATTTAAAAGCATTACACAAGACCTTTAAGCACCACACTCATTAACATTCATTGCTCAGTAGTTTTCTCTTTTGTCCTGTTTCATGATTCCTGGTTTCGTTCTTTTGCTTTATCTGTTTTTTTTTATCTTGGTCTACAGTATTTATTTATTTTTTAATTTTTTTATTTATTTATTTTTACAGTGTTTTAATACTTTTCCACTGCAGGAACAAGATACAGAATAGATACAGATAGAAAGAGTTATAAATAAATACAGGTTAATTTCAAAAATGCTATTCCCAGCATAGAAGTTAGGCTTCCTTCCAAACTGCATGTCTGTTTTCCCCAAACTGCATGTCTGTTTTCTGTTGTCCCCAAGCTAGGGATGGCAAGTTCACACAATGCTTTCTGTCAGCTTTAGGCTTCATAAGGAATTTGACAGGTTGATTTTCACCTGCGTGGAAAATGGGATAAAATACACCTTCACACTTTAAGTTATAAGCTCCGTATACTCTTGCTTGCAGCAGGTGCTTATACAGTACACCTAAAAAGCTTACTTGAGACAACCTGAGAGTGTTGAGAAAGGTTTTCCAGCAAAAGCATCACTTCCCAGGAAGCCATATTTTCAACCGCAAAGCAAAACAATAGAAATTTTCCAGTATTTTGGTAAGGGTGAAATTTATACAAAAGAACAAGCTTCTCTACAATTAGTCACTCACTATTTGAACGTCATTAAAATGGGAGGTTGAAAGGGCATAATTTTCGCTCACAGTGGGCGTTGATTCACATACAAAGCAGCTGTTATAACAAAAAATGCATTAAATGAGTAAAGCTCTTTCAACAAAATGAAACACATTCTTTATCCTAATTAATCGCTGATTCTTTTAATTCTACTGATACAAGGCATTTGAAGATATTACAAACAAAAATAGTAACACTTTTTTACAGCGGTTCTCAATCCTGGTCACCGAGACACTCTGCACTGCATATTTCACATGTTTCTTTCGTTTAACACACATGATTTAGATAACAAGCTCATTAGAAAAGAGCTCCAACAAGGAACTGTGTTGAGAGCAACATGTTCCCTACATAGTGTTCACTGCTCTCTACCCTGTGCACACGGGAATTTGTCTTGAAGTTTACTTCATTCAAAAAAGAAAAAATTTTAAAAATAGTGGTCCATTATTTAATGATTTATTTATTTATTAACATGAACAAACAATTAGTAAGACATTTTTTACTGTATTTCTACATATTTGTTAAGTTAAATTAAGTCAAAGTCCCTTTAAGGCAAGTCATTTCACTCAGCGGCCATCTTTGAAATGCCTCTCGGGCAGTATGCTCCAAAACTGTTAGCCAAGCTTATGATTACATTACATACAGTATTTGGAATCACCAATAAAATTAAACAACTGTCTCATAGGTTTCGTTTCTAAACGTCCGAATCAAACAAATTCGGCATATTTTCAGGTTGCCCAAGCGAATGCGCATGCGCACTCAAACTGAAAAAGATTATGACACCAACCTCATTCATGGCCGTATTACACTCTATCGTTCTCTAAATAATGCTTGTCTGATTGCACTGGTCTTCTGAAGTAATCCATAACTTGGTCTTGATGGTGAATCTCCTCCAGAAATGACAGCAACTCTTTGTTTACAAGTTTGTGGGCATTTGAGTAGTTGCGTTTGACAGGATTGACTGTATCTCGCCTTAGTTTCATACAGATTACAAAACTAAAAAACTTTTGTTTTCAAGTGCGCGTGGTTAATTTAAAAGTACATATTTCAAGCTTTATTTGGATATACAGTGCATCCGGAAAGCATTCATAGCACTTCACTTTTTCATGTTAAAGCCTTATTACAAAATGGATTAAATTCATTTATTTTCTCAAAATTCTGCACACAATACCCCACAATGACAATGTTAAAAAAGATTTTATGAAATTATTGCAAATTTATTACAAATAAAAAACCTGAAAAATCACATGTACATAAGTATTCACAGCCTTTGCTCAATACTTTGTTGATGCTCTATCAGGTTGGATGGGAAGCAACGATGTACAACCATTTTCAGATCTCTCCAGAGATGTTCAATAGGATTTAGGTCTAGGCTCTGGCTAAGCCACTCAAGGACATTCACCTTCAGTTGTTGTAAAGCCACTTGATATTTGGTGGTGTGCTTTGGGTCATTGTCCTACTGGAAGATGAACCGTCGTTCCAGTCTGAGGTCAACAGCATTTTGAAGCAGGTTTTCATTCAGGACATCTCTGTACATTGCTGCATTAATCTTTCCCTCTATCCTGACTAGTCTCAGTACCTGCTGCTGAAATACGTCCCCACAGCATGATGCTGCCACCACCATGCTTCACTGTAGGGATGGTATTAGGCTGGTGATGAGCGGTGCCTGCTTTTCTCTAAAGGTACATGTGATTTTTCAGTTTTTTTTAAATAAATTTGCAACAATTTCATACAAGTTTTTTTCACGTTGTCATTATGGGGAAATAAATTGATTTAATCCATTTTGGAAAAAGGCTGTAACATAAAAAAATGGGGAAAAAGTGAAGCGCTATGAATACTTTCCGGATGCACTGTATACTATATTATAAACTTCACCTCCTCGCTTCTTCAATTTCTTTAGGTGCAGGTTGGGTGTAGAACACACATTTTCTGACCATCACCTTTTCACTTGACCTCATTCGTATTGGAGATCAAAGCCCAGATGTTGGTAATGCATCTTAGTAGCACATCTTGTCCCTGGATGCATCCGTATTGATTTTGTCAGTTAGCTACAGCTGACGAGACACCTGATTTATTACCAGCAATGCAGAGAGCACAGGACACAGAGTCTCTTAACTCACCGGTGGCAGATTCCTTAAATCACAGAGTCCCAGTCTGATCAGCTCAATAGAAGACAATTTTGAGGAAAGGAGAGGGTAGCTTGACAAAAAGCTAATTTTTCAGACGATTAAACTGCTCATCATTGGGCAACATGACATGCTTTACAAGTACACAATGAAAGATTTATGGTATATAACTACTGAATAACTACTGAGTGAATTTACATGAACCAATAATTAAAACAAACTAGCAAAACATTCTTTTGCACTTTGGATCATTTGGATTTTGTTCCTGAAACACTAGTATAAGAGTGTGTTACCAAGAGTAAGCAGTGATTTTACTAGTTGTAAAGTCTGATTTATTACAATTATTATTATTACATTATATTTAGCAAATTGGGAGATTTGATAGGTATGTTGGTCAAAAACAAGACATCAAAGTAAAAGTGGTTTTATTTACATAGACAAAATATTACCACCTGCTTTGAATGTTATCACTCAATTAAATGGGCATTATCAGTGGTTATCAGCTGATAGATATAGGCCAGTAGGGGTCTTCTGCACCTACTGGTAGGCTCAGAAGGCTGTTATTATCCATCCACATGGTTAATCTGCTAAACTAATAGAGAAGACTCCAGATCCAGATCAGTTTTTACATTACTGTGACGGTTGGGTTCAGGGTTGAGGTAGACGTTAATAAAACACAATTAATTGGAAACTTTAGTTAGTAATATAAATAATTCTCCTGGTTAATCAGCTATACTAATAGAGAAGACTCCAGATCTGCTTTTACATTACTGTGATGGTTGGGTTTAGGGTTGGTGTATGGGTAGACGTTAATAAAATACAATTGATGGGAAATTTAATAAATAATATAAATAATTCTCGTTAACCTCCGGCTGCAGCCATATGTGATCTATAGCTGATTAACTATGTGAATGGATGATAACAGCCTTTTGAGGCTACCAGTAGGCACAGAAGGCCTGCACTGACCCATATCTATCTGATAACCACTGATAATGCCCATTCAATTGAGTGATAGCATTCAAATCGTCTAATATTACTTACTGTGTGTATTGTAATGCTTCAAATCGATTTTTTGTGAGAATAAAAACATATATTTAGGTAAAAATTAAGTAAAATACTTATTCTGACCTGTAATTATTTAAAATTGTAAATAATAGGTGAAAAGGTCATTATAAATTGGTTTATATTTATATAATGTTAGAAATGTTTTGCTGACAAATCGATAAGAATGTTAATGCTAACTTAATTTTGAGAAAAACTACAGACAGATATTTATAATTCCAAGATGATGGATAATATATACAGTTGAAGTCAGAATTATTAGCCCCCCTTTGATTTTTTTCTTTTTTAAATATTTCCCAATTGATGTTTAACAGAGCAAGGAAATTTATGTCTGATACTTTTTTTTCTTGTGGGGAAAATCTTATTTGCTTTATTTCGGCTAGAATAAAGGCAATTTGAATGTTTTTAAAAACCTTTTTATGGTCAAAATTATTAGCCCCTTTAAGCTATATTTATTCAATAATCTCCAGAACAAACCATTGTTATACAATAACTTGCCTAACTACCCTAACCTGCCTAGTTAACCTAAATAACCCAGTTAAGCCTTTAAATGTCACTTTAAGCGGTATAGAAGTGTCTTGAAAAATATATAATCAAATATTATTTACTGTCATCATAGCAAAGATAAAAGAAAAAAGTTATTAGAAATGAGTTATTAAAACAATTATGTTCAGAAATGTGTTGAAAAAAATCTTCTCTCTGTTAAACAGAAATTGGGGAAAAACAAACAAACGGGGGGGGCTAATAATTCAGAGGGGCCATATATATATATATATATATATATATATATATATATATATATTTGTTTTTAGATAATACAGACTTAAAGAGCCCTATCATACCCCCAGCGCAATATGGTGCAAGACCAACGCAACCCCAATTTTCATGTTTTGCACCATGTTGTTTAAATAGCAAATCCATTTGCGCCGCTTTGTGCACTCATGGGTGTACCGGTCTATAAAGACAATTTGCATTTGTATAATGGTATTAGTATTATTATTATCAATATTACTTATTATATGCATATTTATATTTGTTTTAATAAAACTAAGTTTAGATTTGTCCACCAGGTTTTGGAGACGTACACTGTAAAAAAAAAAGCAGGGTTCCACACAATTCATTCATGTTGTCCCAACACAAATCTATTAAGTTAACTTAACACTTTTAACAAATTTAGGTGGATTGAACATAAAAAAATAAGTTGTCCCAAAGAAATCTCAAGAATTGTGTTGTTTCAGCTCATTTTAATTAAGTAGTTTAATTAAATTTTTTTTGAGTGTATGCATCACCATGGGGCATTAGAATAGGATGTTTTTGACCACACTTTGCTATTATTGATCATTTATTCGTTTGCTGGAAATTAGAACTGAATTTAGAAATAGTTTAGAAACAAATCTTTGCGTTAACAAATAAAATTAAATACATAGACTGTGATGGATGTCTTCAGTGCAGTGCGTACAACATCGTTTCCTTACTCCACGAAAGTAAAGGAGTAAAGTTAAGAGTAAAAGTAAAGTAAAAAAAAGTAAAGAGGCTGAATTGAGGAAGCTACTTTATCATGGTGCAGATGGTCTGTTTAACTGTTTCTCACTAGTAAAGCATTCAGTTTTTCCACTTACGCCATGTAAATAGCAAATGCACTGGCATGGCGCCACTGACTCTTAAAGGGAATGAGAGTCTGATGCACGTTATGCTCAAAATACACCCATAACTCATTAAGAGAATAAGCACAAACCTGTTAGGCCATGTGCCAGGGTGCAAACCATATTTTTCTGTCCCTAAAATAGCAAATAAGAATTCGGACATGCCCTTAATGCTTTTGCATCATGCGCTTTACACTCTGAGCTTAGATCATTAAATAGTGCCCATAGATTTCATTATTATATTTATTACACTGTATATAAAAACCACGCAACAAGATTTTTATATATGGTACATTTTCTACAACAGCTTTTAGTGGGCTAAATGTGAAATGCCTTAGTGCCAACTGAGGTCAAATACATATTTACGGTGATTGATTCTGCCTTCTATTCCAATTTGTTCTTTGTGACCATGGATTTAAAAAGAATGAATGAGCCAATGCATTAGTGTGAGGAAATGGGCAATTTATAATAATTATTTAAAAAGCACTGTGCCTATATAAAGAGAACAATTTAGCAAGGAATGCATGCATGGAAACAGAAAGAAAAAAATAAACAAAAATGACAAGTTTTATTCTGGGATGCCCTTGCATCCATCGTGAGGTGAATAAAGCGATTCCTGAGTCATAGTTCAAAATCATTGCGCTCTTCTATCTCAGCTCAAAGCATCCTTGATTGAAAAGCACTTTGCAGCGCAGAGGACATGGTGAGACAGTTAATGATGCCAAAGAAGTCATGAAAGGTTTAAATTCCAGATAAACTGAAAAAGCCCTGAACTACTGAGCCTTTTAATCTCATTTCCAAATGGGGATCTAGTCCCACAGCTTTCCAAAGCTTAAGAGAATTGCCTATGTGATTTTGTCATATAGGAACAAATCCCTTTCAGACTGTCGGATAAGCTATGCAAATCTAAAAAACTGCCAAAAAGGAGGGAGGAACCAAAGGAGACAGAATGCTTATTCAATATATAGCTCTTTTTTTGTGAGGAAAGAAGAATATTCTCTCAAAAACTGCCAAAGCTAAAGCTAAAAAATCAGCTGCAATATTGTTCTAAACATGAAAACACCATGATAACAGCACAAACACACACACAAACACATGCACGCATTCACACAAACACACGCACACACAGACACACACACACACACACACACACACACACACACACACACACACACACACACACACACACACACACACACACACACACACACACACACACACACACACACACACACACACACACACACACACACACACACACACACACACACACAGAACAGAATGAAGTTCAACTTTAACTGTCTAAATTGAGCCAGTGTGAAAGACTGGCAGGTGCTTTGTTTCTTAGCACAAAAACCCATGCCGAGAACCACAAGAGATCAGAAACACTGACATGCTTTTCAAAATGTCCAATTTTAGGAATGAAAAAGTCCCAGTGTTTCTTGCACTCTTATAATAAAACAACAGCTTGAATTTGTCTATAAAAATAAATACATTTTGTTTTACATACCTAAAGCAGTGATTTTATCACAGTCAGAATTATTGCAATAATTTTCATTAACATTTTAGAAATTGGGCAGTTCAGCAAGGAATTTGGGTCAACAAAACATCACATTTTGATGTTCACATTAAATCACATTTGCAAAAGTGATTTTATTCACATAGAAATAATATAAAATAATAGTGCACACACACACACACACACACACACACACACACACACACACACACACACATATATATATATATATATATATATATATATATATATATATATATACATATATATATATATATATACATATATATACATATATATACATATATACATATATATATATATATATATATATATATATATATATATATATATATATATATATATATATATATATATATATATATATATAATTTAATATATATAATGTATAATTTACAATAAGGTTGTATTAATTAATGTTAGCTTAATAGCTAATTTATTACTATTTACAAATTATGACCAATACATTTATTACAGTATTAATTCATCTTTGAGTAATGAAAATAAAGTTGTACATAGTTAGTTCATGTTAACTCACAGCAATTTAACCAATGTTTTCAAGTATGAATTTGAATTTTAATAATGCATTAGCAAATGTTGAACTATGATTAATAAATGCCATACAATAATCGTTCATTATTAGTTCATGTTTGTAAATACACGAACTATGAAACCTTATTGTAAAGTGTGGTATTTTTTTGTGCAAATTTGTGCAAATAAAGCATCAGAACATTGGAGAAATAATGTCCTTTTGTGGCACACCATAAAATATATACAGTGGTGGAAAGAGTACTGAAAAATCATACTTAGGTAAAAGTACTATTACTTGCCCAAAATGTAGTGCAAATAAAGTAAAAGTATCTGTTGTAAATATCACTCAACGTATGAGTAAAAAGTAGCCCTTATAAAAGTACTCAAGAGTAGTGAGTATTACTCTGTGAAAAGCTGGTGCATTTAATTTATGTAATTTGTGGATGTGTGTAAATGTAACATATTGTAGGGCAATTAGTTATTGCCCAGCAGGCACACACCATTATAAGACATTGATATTAGGTTAGATTTAGGTTGTGATGTCAGGTGACCAACATTGAATGTCTAGCAGCGTCTATGGAAAAAGTTGTTTTGATTTCCATTAACGACATCAAATGACATAGATATTTTACTGATTTTAGGCTGTTAGAAAGAGACCAAAATCCAACATTGAGCCAACATTTTAAACCAACGCTAATTGAATACTGGCATTTATTCATCAGATATGGTAACCAAAATCTAACATCTGATAGACGTCATAGTGGTAACGTCCATACAAGGTCAAGCTGTAACATCATTGGACGTTGATATTTGGTTGATTTTAGGTTGGATGTTGAACACTGACGTCAGCCTGACATTGAGTTCTGATGTCAACCCGATTTTCATTCCAATCAAAATGAAATGAAACAAAAGGTACAACGTCAGTCTGACATCATGTTGACGTCCTCTACCTGCTCAGTGTTTAAGGCTATTTCATCGTAGTAAACATCCGTCATCTTCTCATCAGTGACTTGCTTCTAAACAGCCTCTGGGTCAATGCGTGTAAAGATTTTAGACATCTTGGACACTTGTAATGCTTCCAGTTTTCTGTAATTATAAATCACCCATGTCTTGAGGGAGATCATCATGATGGGATTTACCTTCTATGTGCGATTTGATTGGACAGGAATCACAAGATTGATTTTACTTATCCCTATAGACAAGAAAAAAGTAAAGTAATGACCCATACTGCACTAAAAATGAACTCAAGAGAAGGTAAAAGTACATGTTTTTAAAACTACTTGGTAAACTACAATTTCTGAGAAAAACTACTGAATTACAGTATTTTGAGTATTTGTAATTTGTTACCTAACATCACTGCATACATATTTACATAAAAATGAAATATTCTTATTCTGTCATGTACTAAAAATATGTAAAGTACAGTTGGTCATGCTTAACACCTTTATATTCTCAATTATTTCAACTTTTGAGTAAAATTTGTGATCTGAAGAATATTGCTTGTTATGTGATCCTTAATTGTTTATTAATTGCATATTTTAGTCTTTAATATGTCTTTAAATGATTCTGGTTCTAAACTCCTCATAAGTTCCACTATTTTTAAATTACAAAAAGGTCAATGGTAATAATGATGGTATTAATATTTGACATTTTAAGAAATTGAAAATATATAACAAGCCTGACAATATTTTTTGATATAAAAATTGCAGGAAAGAGCAAAACAACATTATATTATATTATTCCTTACAATAAAACAACATTATATTTTAGCAGTTTTGCACTGCCTGCTGACTGCTATAACAAAGCAATAATCAAATCATTGTAATTAAGCAGCATATAGCTACAATTACATTCAAGAAAAAGACCCTAAATTATAACAACGCTTATTTGAACTAGTAACACTACATTCATCAATAACAAAAGCAATTTTTTTTTAAAAAGAGATGTCTTCTTGCTAAGGTCTTTGCAAATGGAATATTTTTCTTCTTATTTTGTATGCAAATGGTCAACCTGAAAGTCACAGTCATTTTATGAATCTTGCTTCAGGGACCATAGTTTGCTCTCTGCATTACCATGGCCAAGTATCCCTGCTGGTCTGTGCTGTCTCCCTATTGCTGATAGTCACAGAGATGGATGGAGTCCTTTAACACCACCTTTTGATCCTGTTTGGAAGAGCAAAAACTGTGGTGTTCGCTCCCTGCTGAGCATCTGGATCACTCCCACAGAGTCTGCACTCAGGAGACCTTTGCCAAGTATTGACAAGGAACTCAGAAGTGCTTAACAGCCAGAACATGATAGGAGACGGAGCAGCTTTTGGGCAGATTGTGAGCGAGCTGTCGGATGAGAGACCCAATGGATCAGCCAGAGAACCGAGGAGTTTTCTGCCTGTGGATGAGCTGAACTTGTATTTAATAAATTGTCTGCAGGTTATAATGCTTGTATTATTAAAGATTAAAAGAAAAAAATCTATTTATTCTTAAGACCACCTATCCTCTCCTTTTTAACTATAAAAAATATGTACACTGAACCTTTTTTATTATTACTATTTTTCAAAAACAGTCTATAAATTGATTATCCTCTGCTGGGTAATATTTGAATAATGGTCTTATATGGTTTCTATATAGCTAAACTGGTAATGGTCATATATATATATATATATATATATATATATATATATATATATATATATATATATATATATATATATATATATATATATATATATATATAAATCGGTTTCAATTCAATTCAATTCAATTAACAACTTTTGTGTGAGAACTCCAGACTACGTAACTAGTTTAAAAAAAGCACTACAGCATAGAAAAGAGACAGATTGACTTAGAAAGTCACTCACCAGTTCTATAATGATTTGTTTAAGTTTCGTTTTAAATTTACGCTCAGAATTTTTTTCGCTTAGAACTCATTTCTAATAAATAATTAATTTTATCTTTGCCATGCTGACAGTAAGTAATATTGTACTAGACATTTTTCAAGACACTAGTATTCAGCTTAATGTGACATTTAAAGGCTTAACTAGGATAATTAGGTTAACTAAGCAGGATAGGGTAATTAGGCAAGGTATTTGGATGGTTTGTTCTGTAGGCTATTCAAAAATTTATAGCTTAAAGGGGCTAATAATTTTGACATTAAATGTTTAAAAAACAAAAAACTGCTTTTATTCTAGCCGAAATAAAACAAATAAGACTTTCTCCAGAAGAAAAAATATTATCAGACATACTGTGAAAATTTCCTTGCTCTGTTAAACATCATTTGGGAAATATTAAAAAAAAAATTCAAAGGGGGGCTAATAAATTTGACCTTAACTTTATCTATTAAATGTAAAGATAACGTTATATAAATTTTTAATTAATATAATTAACATAATATATTTAACCTGAACATGTATATTTACGTGTACCTGTATAGGTGGAGACAGAAAATCTCTGATAATTTTTCAATTTTAAAAAACATTGTTCAGTGTGTTTGTTAGTTTATTGTTCGTTTTAAGCCATTTGGTTTATGAGGACACAGAAAATGTCTCCAGAAACCAACTTCAGGTAATAAACCAAGTGTGACCAAAGTCATTACAACTGTCTGTGATCAGAAACCCCATATTCAAGAGCACATGTAGGTGTATAAACACACGTGTAAATGTGTTACCTATGGAATTAATTTCCATTCTGATTTTGCACACCAGTAACGCATGCATTAACATAATTCATTCATATACTGACAGCTACAGTAGCAGCATCTGTCAGCCATATCAAAAAGCCTCCTGGCTGGCTCGCCTACATCTAGAAAGAAACCAATTTGTTTTTCACATGAACGACTGGCCGGACGGCGGGCTCCCCTCTGTGTCCCACAAAAGCACTCAACACCTAGTGTGCTGAAGGGAAAGGAACTAATTAATCACATCATCATTTAGCGATTATCAGAGTATTTCCAAACTAGTGCACTGTTCTTCTCCCCAGGAGTGCCATACATCAGCTAGACAGAGCAGATCGGGACGAGCCCGTTCACGCAGACTGCCATATTAAAACACAGAAGCAGAAGCTGCACTGCTGTCCTCAGACAAGGTGTTAATTGATTAGGAGGGGGGTGAGGGGGGAGAATGAAGCTCTCTGGGGGGCCCGTAGTGAGCTCTTATGATTGGACAGATTGAAGCATCATTTTTATAGCTTCAGTCATCTGTTAATTACAAAACCTCAAGCCACGAGCTCAACAGAAGGGTGTGTTCTGATTGAGAGGAGCAGGATGAATTTACTGTGGAAATTTCTGCAAAATACTGACGAGGCCATAACATCTGGTTCATTACCATTAAGTTCAGCGCTGTCCATCCAGCTTTACCTGGAGGAAATGTCAAGGCTCGCAGAAGAATATGTGAGAATGGATGCAAGACAGGAGAGATCGATTAAGTCACTATTCGGTATGCAAATGCATGTCGGATTGACCCAGCAGACTTCAGTCACTGTTGCAGTGTTCCAATTTGCATACTATCTGCTCTAAATAGCGTTCAAAAATTAATCAGTGTCTTCCAAATTATAGTATATTTAGCACTGGAACTGCCAAAATTATATAGTAGAAAGGCCATATTGGCCTATATATTCATATATTCAGATTTTCACCTCATGTTACTGTAATTTTTACAGTAAATTACATTAGTATCAATTTACAGGATTTAACTGTAAAAATTCACAGTAATGTGTTGTATTCAGAATTCTTTTGTAAATTTTATCAAATTAGCATAATTACAGCAAATTACTGTAAAAAGAGCTATATCTTTTGCATGTTAGTTATAGGAATTCAAATTTCTTTTATTTCATTCAACATAGACATTAATACAAATGGACTTGTATGCTACTATCAGCACTTTTTTGATATTTAGAAATAACAGAATGTTATTGCAGCCCCAAAAACAATTTGGTTACATCTTCAAAAATAACTTTGTGCTAATCCAGAAACGTAAAAAACTAGAACAAAAGCAACTGATTCATAAAATGAAACACTGTTAAACACATAAAATGATGTTGAAAATGATTTCAAAGTCAGGGTAAACGTCAGAATGACTAGCCAAAAAAAAAAAAAAGCCTGCTACACGGTAAAATATAGTTAATTCTACAAGATAATATTGTGAAATCACAGTCAGTAATGGAGTTTACTATCTACTGTGAAGATATAGAGGCGTGAACAAAACCACAGTAAATTACTGTGAACTACCTCACAGTCATTTGTTGTTAATTTACATACAGTATTTTGCTGTGAAAGTAATGCAAATATTAGCCAGTAATTTACTGTGAATTTAAGGTAATTTTTTTTACAGTGTAACTATTCTCATACAAGATGTTGTGTTGTAACCACGTCTTTACATTCAAAGCTTAATTCGAACATGTCAATCAAAGCTATAGAAGTCATCATATTTGATGTCATTACCCTAAAAATAAAAATAATTTTTTTTTGGTAATACAAGCTATAAATGAGTATGAGTGAGTATACTTCACTTTTTCCAGAAAGACAGTAAGGTTTTTTTCACCACACTGAATGCTATTTTGAAGGATATGTCTCAAGTTAAGTTTTCGCTATGAGAAAGTTATGTTTTTGTTAGAATGAAGTTGCTAGGCAACAGAGGCATGCATATTCAAAGGCAAGGGAATAATTAGAGGCAAAGTCCCTTTAAAGCAAGTCATTTCACTCAGCAGCACATCTTTGAAACACAAAAGCATCAAATTCTCCAAAACTGTTTGCCAAGCTTACAATTACATTAAATATTTCCAATCACCAATAAAATTAAACAACAACCGTCTCATAAGTTTTATTTCTAAATGTTGACAAGACACAGAAACCCAATAAATTACCGCACAATGTTCAATTTCACCTACAAATATGATTTGAGGGTAATTTTAATCTTGCATCAACAAACAAACAAACACTAACCAAATAATATTAAGAATTATTTTCAAATAAATAAGAGCTCCACTTAGCATAACAAAGTGCTTCCAAAAAACCCAACAGAAATAACATCAAACAACAAATACTGCTCTTTATAATCTAATATATGCAAGTCAGCAGTTTTGATTTGCTCATTCACTAGTTGTCAAGTTTAGTTAGAAACTTGATTGGTTTATTGAAAATAAAAGGTGTACAGGGGTTTGGTTAGCATTTGGAATTCTGGGCACTATAAACAAAAACTGTAGCAACAAGTTAAACAGAAATTAAAAAAACAATGAAGTTGCTAAAACAAAACTAAAAAACAAAACTAAAACTAAACAGTAAAAAAAAAAAAAATAAATAAATAAAAAAAAAACTGCACTTTTTTGAAGTTGCTCAAGCTAATGCACTCGAAGGGAACAAGATCATGACACCAACATCATTTATGGTCGTTTTCCACATTACCATCCCCTGAATAATACCTGATCCAATCATGCTGGTGTTATGAAGCGGACGGGAGACAGAGGTAAGGAAACATTAGGGTGTTTATTAAATGACAACAAGGAGCACATGAAGGATAGCCAGGAGGATCAGGAATGATGTTGGGGTCTTTTCCTCCGTGGCTGGGTAACAGGAATACACGAGGATGGACAGCACACACCAGATACAGCTGACAGAGGATGACACAGACTTGGAAGGACTGGAAGACAGGACGATTCGGGAGGACCAGGAAGACTAGGAGGAATACAAAGAGAACAGGTAAGTAAATCGTTTGTTTTAGCTGAGGATGACTACGCTGAGTGGTCGCTCAGTTGTCCGCTTTCGTCGAGACGAGCCCGGACAATGAGCGACTGGAGTGCTGTGCTTTTATCTGGTGCTCGTGAATGTGATGCAGCTGTGTGCTCATTAGAAGTCAGGTGATGGTGATCTTCGTGAGTGGGGGTCGTGAGAGCCTGACCAATCCATGACAGTACCCCCCTCCCCAGGGCCCGCTCCTGAGGGCCGACACCTCCGACGCCGTGGTGGTCTCCCTCTGCCTCTAGGCGCTGGGAACTCAGGGTGGCTCTCATGAAACTCCACCATGAGACTAGGATCGAGAATATCAGCTCTGGGAACCCATGTCCTTTCTTCGGGGCCGTACCCTTCCCAGTCCACCAGGTACTCCAACTGGCCACCACGACGTCGGGAACGCAAGATCTCCTTCACTGCGTAGACGGCTCCTTCTTCTAGGAGCAGTGGAGGAGGGGGTTCCTCTTCGTGGTCAGGCTCTGTGGAGGGAAGAACAGGATCGTGATAGGGTTTCAGGAGTGATACGTGGAATGTAGGGTGAATACGGTAGTGAGAGGGTAATTGTAGTTTGTAGGTGACGGGGTTAACCTGTTCCACGATGGTGAAGGGACCAACAAATCGGGGACTTAACTTGCGAGAGGGCAGTCGCATGCGTATGTCCCGGGTGGATAGCCACACCTTTTGTCCGGGTGTGTATCTGGGTTCTTCAGACCTTCTCCTATCGGCGGTTACCTTGCTTCGACGGACTGCCCTCTGCAGATGTTGATGAGCCTCGTCCCAGACTCTCTCGCTCTCCCGGAACCAGTGATCCACTGCGGGGACATCAGATGGTTCGCCATCCCAGGGAAAGAGCGGTGGTTGGAAGCCCAGGACGCACTGGAATGGCGTGAGTCCGGTGGAGGGTTGCCGCAGTGAATTTTGGGCATATTCTGCCCAGCCCAAATACTGGCTCCAGGAGTTCTGGTGACCACTGCAGAAGGTCCTCAGGAACCGTCCCACCTCCTGAATCTTCCTCTCTGTCTGCCCGTTGGTTTGGGGATGATATCCAGAAGAGAGGCTGACGGCCACACCTAGGAGCTTGAAGAAGGCTTTCCATAGACGTGAGATGAACTGTGGACCTCTGTCCGACACAATATCTTCTGGAATACCAAATGACCTGAAGACTTGATTAAAGATATTGTCGGCAGTTTCAAAGGCTGTGGGAAGACCTTTCAGAGGGATTAGTTTGACAAACTTTGAGAATCTATCTACTATGACTAGAATACAGGTATTACCTTCTGACGAAGGGAGGTCAGTGATAAAGTCCACTCCTAGGTGTGACCAGGGACGGTTCGGAATCGGCAAGGGATGGAGCTTTCCAGCGGGTAGATGACGTGGGCTCTTGGATTGGGCACAGTCCTTACAGCCCTGAACATATTGCCTCACATCCCTTGCCATGTTTGGCCACCAGAATCGTTGGGATACTAGCGAGAGAGTATTGTTGATCCCTGGATGTCCAGTGCCTAGCGAGGTATGTAAGGAGTGGATCAGATCTACCCGGTGTTCAGGTGGTATGAACTGCCGATGAGGAGGGCATCCCGGCGGAGCAGGGGTTTCCGGAGTGGCAACGACTGGAGGAGCGTTCCAGGTGATCGGACAAATGGAGATGTGTTCGGGAAGAATCTTCGTTGGGAGTTCTTCATGATCGTGATGCTCGTGTAAACGAGAGAGAGCGTCTGCTCTTAGATTCTTGGGTCCTGGACGATAGGAAATGGAGAAATCAAAACGTGAGAAGAAAAGTGACCATCTGGCTTGACGTGGACATAGTCTCTTGGCCTCTTTGATGTATTGGAGGTTTTTGTGATCTGTGATCACCTGGAACGGATGTTTGGCTCCCTCCAACCAGTGACGCCACTCCTCCAAGGCTAGCTTGATTGCTAGAAGCTCCCTGTCTCCTATGCTGTAATTCTGCTCCGCCGGGCTCAACTTCCGAGAGAAATAGGCACAGGGATGCAGTCGGGGCGGTGTATCATGATGTTGAGATAATACTGCCCCGACGCCGGTGGTGGATGCGTCCACTTCCACCACGAAAGGAAGATTTGGGTCAGGATGAGTCAGGAGTGGGGCCCTTGTGAACTCCTTCTTAAGAAGGCGGAAGGCTGCGGCTGCTTCTTTGGTCCACTCCAGTCCTTTGGGTTTACCCTTGAGGAGATTAGTGAGAGGTGATGTAATCCTGCTGTAGTCCTTGATAAACCGTCTATAAAAGTTAGCAAACCCAAGAAACCTCTGGAGCTCCTTAATGGAAGTGGGTTCTGACCAGGATAGAACAGCCTCAATTTTCTTCCCATCCATACGTATACCGGTTTGGTCAATGATGTATCCCAAGAAATGAATCGACTTCTGGTGGAATGAGCATTTCTCCGCTTTGAGGTAGAGGTGATGTTCTCTCAATGTGTGTAGGACCTCCGCAACGTGTTGGCGATGTTCGGCCTCACTCCGGGAGTAAATGAGGATGTCATCTATGTACACTATTACACAGTGGTGAAGAAACTCCCGGAGGACTTCATGAATGAAGTTTTGGAATACGGAGGGGGCATTGACCAGACCGTAAGGCATGACCTCATATTCATAGTGGCCAGTAGGGGTCACGAATGCTGTCTTCCATTGGTCCCCCTCACGTATTCTTATCAGATTATACGCGCTGCGGAGGTCCAATTTAGTGAAGACTTTAGCTTCTCGGAGCTGTTCCAAAGCGGCTGGTACCAGAGGAAGGGGATATCGGTATTTTACTGTACCGTTATTTAGGACCCTGTAGTCGATGCATGGACGCAGCCCTCCGTCCTTCTTGGCCACAAAGAAGAAGCTTGAGGCGGCTGGTGATTTTGAGTGACGTATGTACCCCTGACTCAGAGCCTCCCTTATGTAATCTTCCATTGCCTGATTCTCTGGAAGCGAGAGCGGGTAGATCCTACCTCTTGGCAACTGGGCATCTGGAACTAGGTCGATCGCGCAGTCCCATGGCCGATGCGGCGGTAGCTGGGAAGCTCTCTTGGGGCAGAAGACATCTTGAAAGGAGCTGTACTCCTTAGGAATGTGGATAGACTGCTTCTCAGGAGGGCTCTCGACCGATGTTGCAAACAAAGAAATGGGGTTCCGACCTTGAAGAGGGAGATTTGGAAAACAGGCAGGTGTACATCCAGATCCCCATTTCTTTATCTCTCCTGTGCCCCAAGAGATGATGGGATCGTGCTTCACCAGCCACGGGCGCCCTAGAATGATGTCCATATTTGCACCCTCCAGAACCAGAAATTGAATCCTCTCTTGATGTAACAACCCCACTTGAAGAAGGATGTCTTCGCATTGTCGATGGATACGGGTCGAAGATCGAGTGCACTGGGTTATCGGTTGTATCTGGTATATGTGCGAGGACGCCTCAGTACGGAGGTGGAGTTGACGACAGAGGGATTGGGAGATGAAGTTCCCTGCTGACCCGGAGTCGATGAGGGCTGTGACAAGGAGAGAAATAGAGGCAGTAGTTATTTGTACGGTGGTAGTAAGTGGTTTACATTGTTCAATATTCGTACTGAATACACTCACTGAAGTCCGAATGGGACGAAGGGGACACTCCATACGGGTGTGTCCACTGACACCGCAGTATAGACACAGACCCCGGGTCAGCCTCCTCTGTCGTTCCGCTGATGTCAGTCTTCCAGACTCTATTATCATGGGTTCTGGTTCTGGAGAGGCTGTTGACTCAGGCGATTGGAGGAGTGCAGACGAGGGGGTGATGGTGTCCTGTTGATAGGAACGGAGACGATCGGAACATCGGAGAGAATGTTGGATGAATCTCTCCAGACCCATTGTATCATCTAATGTGGCCAGTTGGATTCGGAGAGTGGGTTCCAAGCCGAGCCGGTACGTGGTCAACAACGATCTCTCATTCCATCCACTTGCAGCTGCTAGAGTGCGAAACCGGAGAGCATATTCCTGTGTAGATAGAGTACCTTGCTTTAGATGATACAGCTGCTCTCCAGCGGCTACTTCCCCATCAGAACGTCCAAACACCTCTTTGAAATACTCCGTGAAGGTAGTGATGGAATTCATGACCGGCCCGGCTTGGTTCCAGATCGTCTCAGCCCATTTAAGTGCAGGTCCAGAGAGTAGAGATACGATGTAGGCGATCTTCGACTTATCTGTGGGATATAGAGAAGGTTGCATTTCGAATATGAGGGAACATTGTAACAGAAAACCATTGCACTCCCCCGCTCCGCCTGAGTAGGGCGCTGGTCGGGCCATGGGACTGGAAGGAAGGGCCGAAGAAGAAACTGTGGAGGCGGAAGTGCTCGGTGCTGGTGGTGCGTTGGAAAGTGGAGCTGGTGGCTGTAGAATCCGCTTCAACTGGTCCACCAGCTCTTGTAAGTGATCGGGGGTGCTCATGTTGTCGTCGTTATTGGTCCGGGCTTCTGTTATGAAGCGGACGGGAGACAGAGGTAAGGAAACGTTAGGGTGTTTATTAAATGACAACAAGGAGCACATGAAGGATAGCCAGGAGGATCAGGAATGATGTTGGGGTCTTTTCCTCCGTGGCTGGGTAACAGGAATACACGAGGATGGACAGCACACACCAGATACAGCTGACAGAGGATGACACAGACTTGGAAGGACTGGAAGACAGGACGATTCGGGAGGACCAGGAAGACTAGGAGGAATACAAAGAGAACAGGTAAGTAAATCGTTTGTTTTAGCTGAGGATGACTACGCTGAGTGGTCGCTCAGTTGTCCGCTTTCGTCGAGACGAGCCCGGACAATGAGCGACTGGAGTGCTGTGCTTTTATCTGGTGCTCGTGAATGTGATGCAGCTGTGTGCTCATTAGAAGTCAGGTGATGGTGATCTTCGTGAGTGGGGGTCGTGAGAGCCTGACCAATCCATGACAGCTGGTCTTCTGAAGTAATTCACAACTTGGTCTTAATGACAAATCTCCACCCAAATTGACAAAGACTCTTTGTTGACTTCATTTGCGTTCAAGTAGTTGCCGACATGTGATATGCGTGTGATAGAAGGGACTGTAACTCATGTTCATTTCATATAAATCACAAAACCAAAAAACATCTGTTTTCAAGTATAATTTGTACATTTAAAAGTAGAGATTTCACGCTTTAAACTGAGATATTTCTCATATCTGTGAGCAAGTATTCGTTAAGATTCCAATGCATTTGCTGACGAGTAAAAAAAAACATGTCTTCAAGCCCCTCTCCCAGAGAAACTTTAATCTATATTGACTCCTATAATGGCTCCTAAGGTAATTCAAGGTAGAAATACTCAGCACTCTTTTGTGCTTTGTCAATTTAATGAAATAAAAATGTTAGAAAAAAACATACACACATTTTTAAACAATTAGGGTATTATACAGTATTTATATGGGTTTAATTTTAACAAAGTTATTCGATTACAACATTTTAAAACGGCCACCTCTGGAGTTCTAGTGATAAAGGAGTTTATGTATTCCATTTACAGTAAAAATTGCAGATCTGTGCTCAATCTATCAGCTATTATTTTCCCAGAACACATTAAACATTGGATGTGAATTTGATTAAGAGTGTTAAAAAAATACAAATAGATGTATGTGCGAGACCAATGGTTAGCTGGAGAGGATTGGGCTTAAGGGTTTAAAATTGTAATGATTTAATTCTGATGAAAATAATATACTATAAATAAAACCTGATGAAAAAACCTGATGAAAATAATATATTTTATGTTACAATCATTTTATTCAATTTGCATCAACCTTTTACATTTTAAAAATGTGTTTTGCTGTTAACTACTGAATGCACAATTATGCAACTACATGAGGAGATTTCTCTACATGACGGACTAGCAAAAGGCAGATTGATGTGCAAAGTCATTTCCAATAGTGTAGGAAATCAATTACAGAAGCATAGAAATGTGGAGTGACTATGATTGAAAGGGCATGCAATTAAGCAACAGAATGGTATGTTCCAATGCTTCTATTATAAACTCAAAAGTAGGCAATTTTACTTCTCAAAATGAGTGCATATTTTTAGGGCAAAGTATAGGTAGGGAGAATTGGGACACAGCATTTCAATCATTTACTGACTCCTCTGCCTCAATCCTTTATGTCAATCTACAACATTAACCTATAAACATCTCCCTCAAAATGTTTTGGTTGTAATGTGCTCTTGCAATAGTTTTAGAAAAAAATGCTAATGAAATTCTTTTGATTTTTTCCACTTACAATACCATGGGGGCATGAATCTAATCTTACAATTTGTTTACATAAGCCTACATCTCATGAGTATTACAAGACACAGAAACCCATTAAATTACTGCGCAATGTTCAATTTCATCTACAAATATGATTTGAGGGTAATTTTGTTCTTGCATCAACAAACAAACAAACACTAACCAAATAATATTAAGAATTATTTTCAAATAAATAAGAGCTCCACTTAGCATAACAAAGTGCTACCAAAAAGCCCAATGGAAATAACATCAAACAATAAATACTGCTCTTTATAATCTAATATATGCAAGTCAGCAGTTTTGATTTGCTCATTCACTGGTTGTCAAGTTTTGTTAGAAACTTGATTGGTTTATTGAAAATAAAAGGTGTACAGGGGTTTGGTTGGCATTTGGAATTCTGAGCACTATAAACAAAAACTGTAGCAACAAGCTGTACACTAATTTAAAAAAAATGAAGATGCTAAAACAAAACAGTAAAAAATAAATAAATTAAAAAAAAAAAAAAAAAAAAAAGGATTTAAGCACACTAAGTAAAAAAAAAAAAACAGCTCCACATACACACTAAACAATAACAAAAGTTTCACACTGCGTATAGCACCACCAAGTTGCAAAGACAAAACTGAACACAAATCAAACAAAAAAACAAACAGAAAACTCTGAAAGTCAAAACAAGAAAATAAAAAACAAGACATTAAAAACTAAACTAAACTCATTAATTAGTTAGAGACTTAACTGAAACAACATATTAGGTAAAAAATAAAAAAATAAATGTATTCTGACAAAATACATTAAAAACTAAAACTAAACCCTGAAATAAAAAAGACTATCATCATTCATTAAATGGACTCATCATTAAAACCGCATGTTAAGTAAAACAAAAAACTAAAGCAAAACAAAAGACAAAAACAAAGCAGAACAGAAATCATTATCAAAAATAAATAAATTCTAAAAAAAAAGAAAAAAAAAAGCAAACAAAATAAAACAAACTCTAAAAAGCTAAACAAGAAAATAAAAGACAAAACATATCAAAAACAAAACTAAACTCCTTAGTCAAAAATACTATTGTCATTCATTAATTGGACACTTCATCGAAACAGCATATTAAGTAAAACACAAAAGCAATATATATATATATATATATATATATATATATATATATATATATATATATATATATATATATATATATATATATGAAAAAAACGTTAAAAACTAAAAAATAAACACTGAAAAAAAGACTATAGTCATTCATTAATTGGACACTTCATTAAAAAATCATGTTAAGTAAAACAAAAAACAAAACAAAAAACAGCTCCAGAAAACACTCTAAACAATAACAAAAGCGCAATCCCGATTCTACCCATTAGCCCATCACCTTATCCCCATCCCTCATTTTGTGCGTTCACATGTAGGGGTAGGGGTGTCCCAATTCTCTTTAGCTTGAAGGCGTAGAGCTAAGGAGAAGGGCTAGATAACCCTTGAAATGGAAATTTTTAAGACCACACTTGAAACCAAGGGGTATAAAATTTTCCCAGAATATACCATCTACAACGGCAGCAGGGCTGCACATGGAAGTCAGGAGATGCACAAATTAGTATTTTTGTCATTATTACAAATATTTACAACAAACAAGCACATGTTTTAATACATTCATAATGGCATTCATGTTTTATCACCATGCTTAAAAAAACGATAACAAAAACTGCTAAATTTCGCTATGTATAATCCATAGTAATAACTCTTGTATAGTAGTACCACAACATCCTTTCCAACCCAATCTCACAGCAATTCGTAATTTTTGATTTAGTGGCTAATTCGTATGAATTCGTACGATCTAATTCGTACATTTTCATACGATTTGCTCATCCCCCAATGACGATTGGGTTTAGGGGTGGGGTTAGGTGCCACGCCTCCTTTTTAAAATCGTACAATTTCATACGAATTAACTCGTACGAATTGGTACGAATTAGCCACTAAACTGACAAAATGTAAAATACTTACGTTTTCTCGTGAGATTAGGCTGTCCTTTCACATCTGTCACTCAGTGACACTCAAATACCCTGTCAGAAAAGTCTAGTTTCTGGGAATGAGCTTTTTACAGTGTCTGCTATAATGTTATTGCTGTTTCGTGTGTTTACATGGATGAATATGGCCACGGTGTAAATGCACAGTAGTTACGAGCTTATTGCCACATTATATCGTTATGATAACATGATATATGCCTTCAGTGATTTCCTGAAGATAAATACCAAAAAAACAAACACATCTGGAATAACTACAGCAGTCACGATTGTCGATCTCATATGAAGTATGTGCTCTTGATGACATATTATGACGTGTGCAGGTGTAAAATTTAAAGCCCTTGCCTTTCACACTCTGTTTCAAGGGCCAAAGGGAAGGGGTAGGGATAAAAAATAGAATTGGGATTGGGCCAAAGTCTCATTCTAATTTATAGAACCACCAAGTTGCAAAAACAAAACAGAACACAAAAAATTAAAAAAATAAATTCTGAAAAAAAAAAACAATACAAACAGAACAAAACAAAACTCTAAAAAGCTGAACAGAAAAAAAAAAAAAACTTAAAAACAAAACTAAACTCTGAAATCAAACAAAAAAAGATGATTGTCATCCATTAATTGGACACTTCATTGAAAATGCAGTTATCCAATAAAGCTCATGCTGAACACACTCTTGAACAAACACGGATTCATGTGTTCATAAACATAAGCAAGAGATCATGAATGAAGTGAGTGTCAGAAAGATGGATGAGACGCAGCACTTTTCATATACCCTGGCTGAAACAATCCTCCCATCTGCAAGGCCAGCCAAACACACTAATCACGGCGCATGCCAGAGTGAGAAATCAAACACTTTAAGCGTACCTCAGCCAGATGGTGAGTGAAATCAGAGCTCCTGGCTCATTTCATGCCTGTTTAACAGCCACAAGTGAGAAAGGGAGAGATGAGTGTGATGCAAAAGAAAGAGAACTGGATGAAAAACAAATGCGATTTTCCATGGTAAGTGAAATCAACTTCTTCAGCAGACAAGCAAGGTCTAACTTACGAAAAGCAAAGCTGTTTGTAGGAACTGAGTACAAGAGGGTGTTCTTTCTTCACATTTGCAGACATATTGTGAAGTTTACGAGATAACAGGCGTAGAAATGGCTCATTTTATCTATGTTTTCAGACACTGACAGTTTGCAAACAAGTAAACAGCATCAAACGAGAAATAACAAGAGGGATGAAAGTGGAAGAAATGTGTAATTCCAGAGGGTGATAGACTGACAAGGGAACAACTCTAGTGTCAGGCTGCCAGGTTAACATGAAAAATGTATCATTATACTGTATAATTAAACCTTTTTTATTGTTCTGCATTCTACAACAACAAACAACAACTATTACAAATACTACTTATAAAAAAAACTAATAAATAATAATAGTAATAATAACAATAATATTAATAACAATTCAAATTATTATTATTATTATTATTATTATTATTATTATTATTATTATTATTATTATTATTATTATTATTATTATTTGTATTATTATTATTATCAATATCATCATCATTATTATTATTATTATTATTATTATTATTATTATTATTATTATTATTATTATCATCATCATCATCACAAAAAATTTATAAAATGTCCAAAAACTGGCAATAAAATGCCAAACGCGTGTTTAATATGTAAGTGTTTCGAATTTGGGATAGCTGCATAGTAGACAGGGCTTTGTTGTCCAAATAAGGCAGCATCCATGTTATTAATATTCTCTACAATAGACATGGTAATACTGTATAACGTTTTAAAATATAGCATATAACATTGATGATAATAATAAAAAATAATAATAATAATGATAATAATAATAATAATAATAATAATAATAATAATAATAATAATAATAATAATAATAATAATAATAATAATGATGATGATATTGATAATAATAATAATACAAATAATAATAATAATAATAATAATAATAATAATAATAATAATAATAATAATAATAATAATAATAAATAAATAAAAATAATAATAATAATAATAATAATGATAAAAAATAATAATAATGATTAAAAATAATGATAACAATAATAATAATAATAATAATAATAATAATAATAATAATAATAATAATAATAATAATAATAATAATAATGAAGAAGAAGTAGTAATAATTAATTTTATGTATATGTGTTTATTTCTAGCTTTTCTCAAATATTCTTATATGTATAAACTGCATTCATCAAAATGCACACCTGTTCACAGTGTTCTAAAATGTTTTTACCGCCATACAAGAACATCAGTGAATATGTCTTCATAAAACAATTTATTTCTTGGTGCTTTATAAAATAAATAATGAAACACTTTTTTTTCCATTTTAAAGACCCTTCAATACAGTGAAAAAATCATGGTCATAGACGTTCAAAAGCACAACTCGTTTATTAATTTTCCTTCAGCTTAGTCCCTTATTCAGGGTTCGCCACAGTGGAATGAACCACCAACTATTCTGGCATGTTTTATGCAACAGATGCCCTTTCAGACGAAACCCAGTACTGGGAAACACCCATACACTCGCATTCACACAAACACTCATACACTACAGCCAATTTAGTTAATCCAATTCATATGTCTGTAGGGGAATCTGGAGCACCCAGAGAAAATCCACGCAAACACAGGGAGAACATGCACACTCTATACAGAAATGCCAACTGGCCCAGCCAGGACTCGAACCTGTGACCTTCTTGTTGTGAAGTGGCAGTCCTAACCACTGAGCCACTGTGCTGCCCTTAAAGACACAATATGTCAGAATGCTTTCATTCAAATATTCAAATACAATTAAAACAGTTTTATTTGTTTTGTTTATCTATGTACTATCCCAAATGTGTTAAATAATTCTTAAATCCTGTGAAATTAGCATTTTTAGCTAGTGGTATAGACCATGTCCTGTGTCACCATGTTAAGGATGTTGCACACCTTCGATTTATGTTTTGGTTTTATAGAAAACAGACAAACACTAAAAACACAAAAAATTACTTTGCATTTTTTTGACTACACAGAGCAGCATTATAACAGAACACTAGAATGTATTTGATATGATAAAACAGAGCTGTTTCTTCCTCATGTCATCAGACCTGAAGAACTAGAAGTGGTCGACTGTGGCATAATAAAAGTTCCACTGCTTTCATGCTGTATTGCACTCGTATCTCATAAGCAATTTCTTTAGCTGTCTTTTTTCTTTCAACCGTAATGCTTGTACACACTGGAACAATTTCCACTCGTGCTTTTCGCCAACAATTAATGCCTTATATAGGGCCAGACGGAATCCGCGAACATTTTTTGCCATTTCTGCGCAGAATTTTGTTAAAAATCTGCATATTTATGAGGAAAGATTTTGGGAGTATCATAACTAAAACCTTAATATATGAAATAAAAAGTAATACATTTTTAACTTGTATTTAATGTTTACAATGCAGATCCACTTATTTGGTAAACAAAGCAAGTCTCTCATTTAATATAACTACTAAAAGACAGAAAATATTACTTTACAAACTATATTGTAAATAAATAATGTAAATATTTTCATATTAGTCAATAATATTACTGAAATTAATTTAAAAACTGAATAAATATAAATTTACACACATTTACATAAGTAAATACACAAAATCAATGATGGGCTAAAAATCGGCAGAACTCTGCGAAACTCGCACGCACAGATTCCATGTGGCCTACTTATGACTAAATAAAAGATACCAATGTGATCGTTCAAACCAAAGCGCAAAATGACAAAAAAGCATCTCAACATCTCAACAGCTAATAAAATTACAGTAAACACCACTTGGAGATGCTCAACCGCAAAACACTCCAGGCGAGCTCAGTTTCACTTTCATTTAAAGAAGATGATGCATCAATATTTTTTCATTGGTGTCTGAACACAAAGAGTTGTATGATAAACATAACAGCAACTACAATAAAGTCAGTTGGAGGGAGATTATGGAGAGTAGCAAACAGGATTTGACAAAGATTTTCATTTCTCTTTTCTTTTCTGACTTGCAAGTTCATTAAGCAACATTTAACATCAGGAAGTGATTTTGCGCGTTCACTATGCTCATCACCAGTGAAAATTCCATGAGTTTGACTGCAGAAAAACTTCTCAAACAAAATGCTGACGATAAAGGCTGGTTTATACTTTAGCATCGAGCGATCGCCGTGACCCACAGTGCATGCCTTGTGATTAGCTGGGCATTTATATTTCTGCGTGCTGTTTGTGTAGCTTTGCAATAACACTTCCGAAATGCGAGCTGGCAATAAGTTGCATGTTATGTTCCTCTGTATTGAGTTTCTTTGCGGGTCTTTTGTTTTTTTCAGAACGCTAACTTAATGTACAAGTAGCTAAAATCCGCTCATTCAGAGGCAGGAACCTGCAGACGTGCAACAACTTAAGGTAAACACAAATCATCTGAAGCTCCTTCACCGGACTCGACACTTATAAACACTCGCTCTATCAAGCTCATGGCTCTCAGCACCGTCTACACATGGCACAGCTCCCAAGCCGACCAATCATCAGGGGCGCAACAGCAAATTTACTGAGGGGTATGCGGGTTCAAGTTTTGCACATAGATATGGGAGTCCTAATAGGCAAAATAACTTAAAAATGCTATCACTTCTCAAATGCTTACTGTGAGAGGTGTAGGGTTTGTCTTTGCAGAAACAATTGACTGAAACTGCTATTACACCTCTCACAAAGTGAAATAAAAGACTGTAAAATGTTTAGTGTAAAAAATAAACAGAGACAAACTGCCTTAAATGTTCTATTCATCAAAATGTTATGGGCAAACTTTTTTGTAACTAAAATTAAAATAGTTTTGAGCAAAAAAAATTACCAAAGGGCCCAATATATCAATATGATGCATAATAAATTTATAAAAATGTGTATATGGTATAAAAATGGATCTTGATAGAAGGATTAATAAACATTTTATTTAATTTTTTTTTAATATTTTGACTATTTGTTCATGTGTGTTTTTTAACAGGGTTAAGAAACGTCATAATCATTATACAATTTATATAGGGGAATTTTTTATCCAAATATTAGTTTCTATTTTATTATCCAGCTGCAACGGATCAATCAAATGGTCAACGAAGGGGGAGGGGTGGTGTGATTATTTTTTATTTAATGAAATACAATATTATACTCCTATAAAACGCAAAATAAACATTCTTAACAAAAAAATATTTATTTATTTTGATTATTTGAAACTTTTAGTAAGGATAATTTCTAAAATAGTTTTGGCACAATGGCACCCCCCATGTGCAGCATATAAAGCATTCCCCCTTTTTGTGCTTCTGCCAATCATATGTGTTGTTGCGACGTGTAGATACATTTTGCGTCTGCGTCAGCCATAGCTATACAAGGCAAAGGCTGCGCCGGACTTTGCACAAAAGTATAAATCAGCCTTAAGCATGAACAAAAACAATGTGTATGAGCCTTCACTCTGCTTCATACTACAATTATAATAATTTTATATGTTAGCTCATCAATAAACATGATTTCTGCAGTACTGAAGGATGTAATGAACATGACAACTCCCATGATTCCACACGCAGCAATGGCATCGCCAAACTACACCTTTGTTTATTTAGAATATCCGCCCTCTAGTGGCGAAAGTTATATTAATGAAATTATGCAATATATAACCTCTTTTTTTGAGTGTAACAAAACAGTTTATATTCGTTTTGATTTTTTAACCTAAAAAATAAGACAAAAGCAGGTAAAGACAACCTACCACACAGCCAGTGGAGTCTAGCTTGCGATCAGAAATACAGCGGAAATTTCGGCTGCAGCCTCCATTGTCTTTTGAGCAGTCTCTCACGGGGCCAAACGAGTCCAGCAGTACCTCCAGACTGTCGAATGATGAGGAAATCATCAGCTCCTCCCTGATAAACATAGGAAACCCAGGTCAGTGATACTGCAAACAATCACTAGCATCTTTAGCCAAAATAAAAAAGCATAATTATATTCTGTTTGTTGTTGAAATCCTCAAATACACAGAAAATGACATTCTCGGGTCAACATCTGCATATCAAAAAGGTAAGTAATGCATAGTGGAAAATGACTATTCTTTGTTTTTTCTCCACCATCATAAATCCGGCTAAAGGGAAAAGCTTTACAGAGCAGCGAGCGTAAACAACAGCACTGATGGCTAAACCTTGAACAGATGAACTCCATCGCTGTGACCTTGGTTTCGGTTGTGTGGCTGGAAAATTGCATTGGGTGATGAATTTTTTTTTCCTTTCCAGAGCACTTGAAACATCCAAATATTTATCATTACTATGAAATATGAATGGGCAGTGGTCATGATGAAGGTGCAAACCAGTGACCTTTTATTGTCTAATATATTTTAAAAGTGTGAAATCACCAGGCTGCCGGAGAAGTGGAGTGCTGTGATAAATGGATTCATAGTTCCGCTACTGTGATTTCAGCTCAAGACAGAAATACTGCCTTCATGTTCCAAGTTTTGTTTTTCCTTTTACGTGTATTTTTTAATGAAGTGGCCAATGATTCTTTATCAAAGCCAACTTGAAACATGATTTGTCAGCGTTTGGAAATGATGCAAATTGCTTTTGAAAAGACAAGGCTGCTTTGTGAAATGAAGATTTGATTTAGACTTTCATTCATTCATTCATTCATTTTCTTTTCTTAGTCCCTTTATTAATCCGGGGGTCGCCAGAGCATTGTCAACTTATGAATGCACAGGTTTTATGCAGCGTTTTACCCTTCCAGCTACAATCCATCACTGGGAAACATCCATAAACACTCATTCACACATATACACTTCGCACAACTTAACCTACCCAATTCACCTATAGCGCATGTCTTTGGACTTGTGGGGAAAACAGGAGCACCCGGAGGAAACCCATGTGAAGACAGGGAGAACATGCAAACTCCACACAGAAATGCCAACTGACCCAGCCGAGGCTCGAACCAGCGACCTTCTTGCTGTAAGGCGAACGTGCTACCCACTGCGCTACCGCATCGCCCAATTTAGACTTTTATTTACATATTAATAATGATATATCAACAAATTTGATGTCAGAGTGCTGTTTAGTGTTTTATTTCCCTTGAATGTGATAGACAGGTAGGTCTAAATGTATTTAGTTTTTCTTGCAGTTCAATAAGCTCATTGTAAAGCAAATGCAATTTTTGCTGAGTGAGACCATTAAACATACAGTATGACAAATAAACATATGAATTATATAAGGCAGCCTTAATACAAATCTAAAAATACTAGATCATATATAATAGAATAACTTCAAAATCATAAGGTCTTGTGGAATAAATCACTCAATTAATGTGGATATTATTATTATTATTATTATTATTATTATTATTATTATTATTATTATTATTATTATTATTATTATACATTTTCATTTAATTATTTTTTTTTTTTCGACTAAACAGGTTTATTCTATTAGTTCATTATTTTGCTAAATGTAGATAACATTGCAAAACATTATTTAAATCAATATTTTAAAAGTAACACTTTAAGGTCACATATAATATAAACAAAAATGTAAATTAAATTAAATTAAATTTATTCATTATTCAGTCCTACATTCACACACACACACGCACACGCACACACACACACACACACATACACACACACACACACACTCATACACTACAGAAAATTTTGTTTATTCAATTCACCTGTACCACATGTCTTTGGATTGTGAGGGAAACCGGAGGACCCGGGGAGAACACGCAAACACAAGGAGAACACGCAAACTCCACACAGAAATGCCAACTGACCCAGGCGGGGCTCGAACCAGCCACCTTCCTGCTGTGAGGCAATTGTGATACCCACTGCACCACCGTGACGCCTATTATTAATTTTATTATTATTATTATTAATATTATTTTATTTTTTACTGTAAAAAACACCATTTGTGTTCTGAAGATGAAAGTCTTATGCATTTTGAATGACTTGAGAGCTAATAACTGATGACAGCATTTCCATTTTGGGGTGAAGTAATTCTTTAATTCGTCAGATTCACAACACAAACTCGGCTTCAATTAAAAATAATAACAAAAATAAATAAATAACAACCATGTAAAAAAAAAAAAAAAAACTAACAAAAAAAAAAAAACAATTTTGTTCCTCACCATTTTTTTTTTTTTAATAATTCTCTCTATGATACAGTATAATGCAGCCAATGCTCACTTTTTCATCTAAGAGCATCAGAGTTAACCATAATCACTGGAGATCCTCAGCGAATGCCCACCTTACTTAATAACAGCCACTGCAGTTCCCACCTCAGGTTCCCACTCCCACCAATCTTAGCTAAATACTAGGAGCACCAGAGAGAGCAGACCTTTTAAAGCCGTGATGTTATGGTCGTTAGGGGAAGATGTTATCGTAATAAGGCAGAATATATAATGACTCCCGTTCCACGGTAATGAGGGCACTTTGAACAAATTGAGACAAATCTACCTCTGTGAACAAAGCATCTCAATTGGCAGGGCTTAGAACAGAAAGTCTGTGGAAACTCTAATTAGTAGCTTAACTCCAGATACAAAGCAAGTATTTTCAGACTAGACACTGGAAAAGTGCAGCCTGTTCTATTCAACAGCGGCAAGAAGTAATTAAAACGAACCTTCACTTAAGCCTATAATAAAGAAGGCCGTCCAAGTAATAGAAGATTCACTCTGTAACAACTGTGATACATAATACTTTTAATCAAAAGCTAAGTTGTTAATCAGTCATTATCTCTGTTGCACTTCTAAAGCTTTCAGTGGAAGTGAAGACATTAGCAGACAATAATAATAATAATAATAATAATAATAATAATAATAATAATAATAATAATAATAATAATAATAATAATAATTTATTATTATTATTATTATTATTATTATTATTATTATTATTATTATTATTATTATTATTATTATAATAAATAAATAAATAAATAAATAAATAAATAAATAAATAAATAAATAAATAAATAAATAAATATATAAAATTTTGTGATGTTATTTCTTAAAATAACGAGGTCAGCATGACTGCTTCATACATTAGCTAATTTTAAAGTTATTATTAAAGCTAATGTTAAAGTTATTTATAGTTGAGACCAACTGATAATTTTATGTTAGCTAAGTTTAAAGAGAGGAAATTTAAAGTTTTGATGACTCATTTGTGCCTTTTGTTATCAAATCATTTCAAAGAATGAATCAATGAGTCAATCATAAAGATAGTAATTTGCCTAATTCCTGAATTAATCTTGTGTTTGAATGAAGTGGTTGACAATGATTAACTAGCTGTTAGCTCACTCCTAATTATGTTCACTAATTGTTACCTACCGGTGTAAATATGAAATAAATAAATAAATATAATGGTCACACTTTGTTTAAAGACAAATAATAATAAATGGTCACACTTTCTTTGAAGATGCAATTCCCCCTATTAACAAATTCACTAACAATCACATTTGTCTTAATAAAATCTTAGTTTAGCTGATTATTAAATCATTAATAGTTATTAAGGTAGTACTCAAGTTTTAGTTTGATCATTTTATGTTAGCTAAATTTTTTTGGGTAAGGAAGTTTAATGTTTTAACGACTCATTTGTGCCTATTATTATCATCAAATCATTCAAAGAATGAATCAACAAGTCAATCATAATGGTAGTAATTTGCTGAATTCCTGAATTAATGTTTGTGTTTGAATGAAGTGGTTGACTTAATGATTAATTAGCTGTTAGCTCACTCCTAATTACGTTCACTAATTGCCACTACTGGTGTAAATATGTAATACATACATTTTAATTTTTTTTTTATATCACACTTTATTTTAAGACGCAATTCTCCATATAAACAAATATTTTAACTATGACTTTTGCCCCAATAAACTTCTAATTTGCTGATTATTCAATTATTAATAGTTATTAAGGTAGAGGTCAGGTTTTAGGGATGCAGAATAAGTTTATGCAGACTGTACTAGTAAGTAAGTTCTAATAAATAAATAAAAACAGTATCTTCTAAATACTTAACCGTATGAGCCCATTGAACTTTTATTATGTTAAACTGACTTAAAACAGCATGTGTAACAAAATTAAGTTAGAACATGATTAACTTAATAAGTTACACTGACCTAAAAACATGCTGTCAGGACTAACTGATCACATAATTTTTTTACAGTGTAGTTAAGTGGGAATAGTGAGAATTGGAACTTAAACTAAAGGGGTTTATATATACACCTGTTTTGACAAGCAAGTTAATGAATAAATGAACAAATCAAGGAAGAATAAATGAAATAATCAAACAATCTGTAATTCTATGAAAAAAAAAATCAATCAAACATTTTTTTTCTCATCAAATTCATCAAGTTAGTTCCTCAACACTGTCACCACTGGCTTGCTTGGTTTGGGACTTGTGGAACTGTGCATCGATGGATTTGCTCTTCAGTGTTTGGACTTTCAGCAGTAAAATTTAAACCACACTGAACTGAACTAAACTGAACTTCAACTCTGAAAACTGGACTGACACAAGTTCAATTTACTAGAACATCTATGTTAAGCTGCTTTGACACAATCTACATTGTAAACGCGCTATAGAAATAAACATAAATTAATTGAATCAATCAATCATCAATCATTAGAAAAAAATGCCACCGTTATACAAACTAATATTCTGCCAGCTGATTGATATTGATGTAAGTCAGCAATGTTGCATTACATTTAACTTTTAATGTACTTAATAAATACATTTTCATGAATGAACATTTTTGTTTTAGACATGTCTTCATTTTTCCTCCAAAAAGATCAAACAATATTTGCTGGGTTCCCTGTGGTTCTTCTGCAGACCCCCTGTGGTCATAGACCTCCTGCTGAAGAAACCTGATCTAAGCATCTCCTTTACAGACACCAATACAGAATCTACAGTGCATAACCTGATTGTTTTTTGCCGTTTCAGGATTGCTTTTCCTGGGACCAGACTATTCTGCTGGGAGCAGGATCTGCGCACTGGTTCACTTGCACAACCATATTGAAAAGTGTAAGCTTTGCTTCAAATGAACAACCATTTAACAACCATGTGATGTCCACAATTACCAGCTATGGTTATTTTACAAACAAGCTGACTGCGTCTATTACTGGGAATTGCAGTCTACAGATGTAAAATATCATAAAATATGTGATTATCCTAACATTTAATTTTCTAAGGAATAATTACAGCTTTAACAGTGGTCAAAGATGATCAGTGCAAGTAATGATGCTTAAATGTATCATTTCTCCCAGCCTTTCACATTCAGGTTATGCCAAGTCAATAAATTCTAGACTAAATTTCAACCAATGAGCCAAATTATTTAATAACTCCTATTAACTTTGTTGGAGGTTGCAAATGCAGTTTTTATTAAGCATGTATTGCAGTAGTTTGTCTTTCAACAGGATTAGTTTTTACACACTGCATAACTCAATAGGTTAGTGCTTTAAATGGATAATTTGTGCAGAAATTATGGTTACTCATTTATGGTTACTTTCATGTCAGCCCAAAGCTGTAGAACTTTGTCTCCTTACATAAGATACAATATTTGATGTGTTTTTCAGTTGTTCTTATCTGACTTTTTATATGGAAAAATAAATACATGAGCATATAAAATATGTCCTTGCAATTTAATACATGTTTGGAACAAGTAAACAGTGACAGAACTTCTGTATTTGGGTATACTATCATTTACTATACACTCACTGGCCACTTTATTCTTTATTCTTTATTCTATTTATTCTACTGGCCACTTTATTTTGGCCACTGGCCACTTTTTTCTATTGTGTAACTGCTTGTTAACGCAATTTTCTAATCAGCCAATCACACGGCAGCAACCCAATGCATTTAGGCATGTAAACATGGTCAAGACGATCTGCTGCAGTTAAAACCGAGCATCATAATGGGTAAGAAAGGTGATTTAAGTGACTTTGAACATGGCATGGCTGTTGGTGCCAGACGGGCTGGTCTGAGTATTTCAGAAACTGCTGATCTACTGGGATTTTCACGCACAACCATCTCTAGGGTTTACAGAGAATGCTCAGAGTAAGAGAAAATATCCAGTGAGCAGCAGTTCTGTGGGCACAAATGCCTTGTTGATGTCAGAGGTCAGAGGAGAATGGCCAGACTGGTTCAAGCAGATAGAAAGGCAACAGTAACTTAAATAACCACTCGTTACAACTGATGTATGCAGAAGAGCATCTCTGTACACACAACACTTCAAACCTTGAGGTGGATGGGCTACAGCAGCAGAAGACCACACCGGGTGCCATTCCTATTAGCTAAGAACAGGTAACTGAGGCTACAATTCACACAGGCTCACCAAAATAGGACATTAGAAGATCGTAAAAACTTTGCCTGGTCTGATGAGTCTTGATTTCTGCTGCGATATTCGGATGGTAGAGTCCGAATTGGGCTTCAACAACATGAAAGCATGGATCCATCTTCCCTTGTATCAAGGCCACAGCCTACTTTGTTGGTATTATTGGTATTACAGCTAGTATTGTTGCTGACCATGTCCATTCCTTTATGACCACAGTATACTCATCTTCTGATGGCTACTTCAAGCAGAATAACATGCCATGTCAGAAATCACGAATCATCTCAGACTGGTTTCTTGAACATGACAATGAGTTCACTGTACTCAAATGGCCTCCACAGTCACCAGATCCCAATCTAATAGAGCACCTTTGGGATGTGTTAAAAAGGAGATTCACATCATGGATGTGCGACACAAATCTGCAGCAACTGCGTGATGCTATCATGTCAATAAAGACCAAAGTCTCTGAGGAATATTTCCAGTACCTTGTTGAATCTATGCCAAGATGGATTAAGGCAGTTCTGAAGGCAAAAGGGGGTCTAACCCAGAACTAGTAAGGTGTACCTAATTAAGTGGCCAGCGAGTGTATATCAGAAAAGAAGATTATTATAGAAGACAAAACTAGAAACATTTAAATTAGCATAATGAGGCATATTAAAGATTGGGCAGCACATTATTTCTGTAACGAATGTTTAGCATATCATGGTAAGAGTTATGTTGAAATATTTCAATGCTTTTAAAAAACTTGAAATTATGGTAATACTTATCAAGCCAGGGGCCAAGGGACCACATGGCCTGCCAAAATCAATATGAGGGACCCTGTGAAGCTCGCCACTCAGCAGGACATCACTAGGACACACTTAGTGGACCTTTCAAAGGAATCCAAATTCAAAAATCCAAAAATCTCACTTTCTGCCATATACAGTGTGTTTTTATGTATATAGTGAAATAAGACATCCATACACAGCATGAATGCATATATTTATATGTTATTTAATGCTGAACTATAACAATCAAAAGAACATAGCCATTTGGCAGAGAAAGGAGACCTAACATTCCTAGATATAACATTCTTTAACAATGAGGCTTACAAAATATGTGTGAAATATATACTTTTTCTGAAGATAACTCCAGCACTCCTTATGATCTAATTCGTTTTTTATTATTTCACATAAACAAAACCATATCTATAATTGAATTTTCAAAAGTAACTTTTCTATTTTACTGCCTTTAAGGCCATGAGAAGTAAAATATTTAAAACTTCCTTTAAGCACCAGCTACCATGCTAATTTAGTGTGAGACTAATCACAAGATTAATCAATTTTGGGTTAAAAACAAATTAATCAAATCAGCATGTGCCCTTTGGCAACGCATTCAAAGCCCCTGCAAGGTCTGGATAATGTCAAGCAACATCAATTTTGAGAATGAAAAAAAAAACTCAATTGGTGGGAAACTTCCACCTGTTGCAGTTCAATAAAGATGAGCGGATCTGTAAATTATCCTGATAATTGGAAAATCACAAGAAATGTCATTAAACAGAAAGTCAATTATGGCGGCTAAAGTAAATCAATAGATACCATGCAATTAAGTTTGATGCAGAAAAGGAGATGATTTCTAAATGTATATTTTTGGAAGCCATAACTGACACATCTGGGTCTTGACGAAAGTGTTAAGAGGCTTAATTAACTCACAAAGTTTACTCTTAAAACTCTATCCACATGATGATTTTTAAGACATCAAAATCACAGAGGCCACTGAAAGCGTCCAAGCACAGGCACTGAACAGGCATGTTACTGTAATTTACTGTAATTATCCAGTCAACCTAAATATACTCGTGACATCTTGAGGTCAGCCATGTTTTGTAAAGTTTAGTTCAACCAGAGTAAATCCAGAGTGTACTGTATGTACATATGGCTGACCAAACTCTCATTCATATATCAGTTTGGCAGGGGGATTGCTAGACATAAAGCTCTGCACTGTAAAATAAAATCTTTTTAATAATTTAATTTTCAAATGTTTAAATGTTTACTGGTCATTTTAATGTTCAAATGTTAATGTTTAAACTCATGTTTATGTTTAACGTAAAATAATAGAATTTTCAAATGTTTAAATGTTTACTGTTAATTTTAATGTTCAAATGTTAATGTTTAATGTTTACGTAAAATAATTGCCGTTAAATTACAGAAATTTACCATAAAATTATTGTAATTAAATAATTAAAAGAAATTTAACGGAAATTTCTGTAATTTAATGTCCTTTACGGTAAATATCTGTAATTTATCGGGCATTATTTTACTTTTTTTTCTGGCATCCCAGCTGTCAGACAAAATAAATCGTAAAATGACGGATTTTTTGTCTTTTACATTGTGATGCAGTACCAAATATAAACATATTTATTTATTTTCAATCATTATTTTATTTTTAAGAAATATAACAATTTCTTTGTATTAATTATAAATAAATAAAATTATTATTATTATTATTATTAATATTATTTTGATTATTTTACAATTATTATTCTAAATAAATAACAGAAACCAATTCTAAATGTAACTGGAAAACAACGTAAAGACACAACTGGAGTGATATGCTAAAATCACAGCATGAATATTACTGAAAATTCTAAAGAATACAGAAAAAAAATTTTTTTATAGAATTATTTGTCTAAGACCCAACTCATGTTATTAAGTCTTAATTCCCTGACTCATTATCCCTCCTTTTTGCTTCATAGTCATGCTTAGTCAAAATAATATAATAATCATATTATATAAACTTTAGTTTCGTCGACTTGCAAATCTCGCTGTATAAAAGGCTGCGCATCTGGGGGGGTTATTTTAATGGTGAGCATATGAACAGCGGGAGCATGTGTAAGGCAGGTGGGAATGGTTTTCTGCATGTATTCGTCAGTTTGCTTTTACCAGCGTTGTTTCGGTTGCACATAGAGAGTAACAAACTTGCGCATGCAAAAGACAGCAATTGTGAATAGCCCATACCGTCTTTATTCTTGGATTACCACTCTAAATTAATACACTTGCATAAAGTAAATCATATCTGAAAGCTTCACACTATATTGTCCAATTCACACTATTAACAAAACATTAACAAACCATTATTTTTATTTAACACACTACTAATTAGCTGCTTATTAATAGGTAGTATGTTAGTAATTGTTTAGGTATTGGGTAGAGTTAAAATGCAATACAAGTTCATACTTTATAAATGCTAATAAACAGTTAAACAGTTATTATCTTAATAAGAAGCAGACAATAAGCCAGCAGTACATGTTGTAAATTGTTACTTAAACTAAAGTGTTACCATCATTTTATTTTGATGAAATTTTAGCTTGATAAAAGGGATTCCTATGATCTATAGTGTCCATAGATGAAGTGATCTTTTTTTCTAAGCTCTGCAATTCTTACTGTTCTTCTCTCAAACAGATTTCTCATGAATGATGCAGTTTTAAAATGAACTCATTAAGTTATATAAATGTAATATAAATTGTGCAATGCAGGTTTTCTTAAATACATTATTAGTTTGCACAGTTCCCTGATTTACTGAAACTGTTTCTCTTTCATTTGCACATTGACTGTAACTACAGTGGAAAAATTTTACTCACTAAATGTTAAACATGAATCAACTTGCAAATTAATGATCATGTTTACATCCATCCAATGTCAGAAAACATTATTTTATTTTATTTTATTTTAGCATTTCTTCTTTTTTTTTTTTTTTTTTACAATTTTTTACAAAGTTTTGTTGAATGATGGGGTATCTTTAAATCTCTTTTAATTTCCATGAGTCTAATTTGGGTCACACATTACTTTCAGGTACAATTATCTCTATTAACAAACCATTAATTATTCATTTTAGCACAAAAAACTTCAAATTTCCTGCTTTTCATTAGTTATTAAGATAGCAGTCGTGTTTAGGATTAAGATTAATAATAATACCACAAAGAATATGTATTTTAAACCCACTAATAAACAACCAATATCTTACAAATTGAGAGGTAACAAGCCATTAGCTAGAATTGTGAATTGGTACCTAAACTAAAGTGTTCACCTACTTTGCTCTGATTGGACAAATGCCCCAGTTGTAATTGGTCCACCACTTATAGTGCATTTCAGAATTAAAACACACATTATCATATCTGCATTTCAGCTCCGGAAGCTTCCTCATGCACATTAATATTAACAGTAGCAATGTCATCAGTTTTGCCATGTTGGTTCAATTATAATCCTCAACCTTTATAAGTGTCTACTTGTTAGCATACTTGCAAGTGGGCTTGCTTTCACAGTGCAGACAGCAGAGACAGCAGAGTTCTCAACATGTCTATAGTATGAGCCAGAGTCAATAGATTACAGTGTACAATAAATTACTGCTACAATTACAGTGTTTAAGGATGGGTCAAAGTGGATTAGCATTATGCTATTTTTTACAATTGTAAATTGTAAAAGATTGTACAAGATGTCATGCAGCAATTACTGAGGACTCATTTCAGGCAGTTGAGAATTGATTCTTTGTAGACCTTTTATATACACAAATAGCTATACTGCACACAACATGAAGGACAATATATATAAAAAAAAAACATAATAGGGCTCTTTCATGTATTTGCACTCAAGAAAGTAGGTTAGAACAACTGATGTTATGCATGTTCATTTAAATTAAGAGGGTTGATGGATCCAAAACATGTACTTCTCAGAGTGGTTGGCAACAGTTGTTATATTAGGTCATATTTTTTAAGACACGGCTTAGCGAAGGATGAATAATCACACATCAGGAAGGCTAAGGACAGAATGATGGGTCTAAACTATTTTTAAACATGCCCTAGCGTATTTTATTTGCCTGTGGAATTTTTAGCCACTCTATAAATGCGTTTCAATATGTCACCTTGTTCCGCTATTCTTCTCTGAAATAAGCTCAGATTGAAAATGTCATCTCCTACCTGACATCCACTGCATCCTCCATGACAGTCATATCTGTCTTACACTTGGCAGAGGGGTTGATGGCCAGCTCAGCTGGAGGAATGACAAAGCTTTTGCTAAGTGGCAGCCACATGCCTTCTCCAAGAGTGTATGTAAATCTGAAACACACAAAAAAGAAAGTGAACATTTTAGAAAGCTGTCCCTGTGTTACTAAAAAAACACATATTTTGCATCATTCAGCATGCACTGTTACACTGTGAGACAAGAAAACTGGCATTTGGATGACGTTAGTTAAACGAATCAACAAATCATTAATAATAACAATAATAATAAAAGAAATAATAATAATTATAATAATAATTACAAAAGAATATATAATAATAATAATAATAATAATAATAATAATAATAATAATTATTATTATTATTATTATTATTATTATTATTATTATTATTATTATTATTATAATAATAATAATAATAATAATAATAATAATAATAATAATAATAATAATAATAATAATACTTTTTGTTTAATATTATTTATAAATCCCAAAGGGAAATTCGTATAACACCAGAGCTCTCCATACAATAAAATAAATAAAACAAATTACATATATATATATAAATAACATTAATAAATATTATAATAAAATTATATTACAATAATAATATTATATAATACAATAATATGAATAATAGCATTTATACTGCATATCTTAGTTTCAAACAATGAGTAGACACTTGTCCATATCTACGGTATTAATGCTATTACAATTCAACATAATTCATCTAGTATCCAGTAATCTAGTATCTAGTAATTCATCTAGTATGACTTATACAATCTGATCACTGTTGGTAAAAATGACTTCCTATATTGTTCTCTGAAACACTGGGACTGAATTCATCTTGGGCTAAAAGAGCTTGCACATGGTTGGACTGTATCAAAAAGATGATGACAATCATGGTTCATCATACTGACAAATTTGTCCATCATTCGATCCTGTGCTATTTCTTCTATAGTGCGTTGTATACAGCCCACAACAGAACCTGCACTGTAAAATAAAATAAAAAAGTCAGGACAAATAAAAAATTAGTTTTCTGGAGAGCTGAACTACTCTGTAACAAAACGTTTTAAGTTGTTTCAACTGAACATTTTTTGCCTGCAGAACTGGAATGCCTGAAATAGAGTAATCAACAAAACATAATCCTTGTTTCCTTTTGTTTTTTCTCATGTACTCATTTTTTCACCTTTAATTGATAGGAGAGAAAAGAGTATAGACAGGAAAGCATGGGGAGAGGAGAAAAGGGAAGGATTGTCATAGAATCTCAAGGCCGGAATTGAACTCAGGTTGCCATGAACACCGGAGTGCCATGTGTTGACGAACTTACCAACTTACCAATTGGTGCCAACGTGAAGTTGAAGTTGAGTGAATAAAAAAAAAAACTCTTTTGGAAATTGGTACTAAGAAATAATACATTATCAGAACAAACAAACATAGTTCACTTGTAAAAACAGGAAGGCATGCTGCACATGTGAAGCATTACAAAGTATTTTTCCCTGTTTGTTCTGCCATGTGAAGCTGCTTTGACACAATCTACATTGTAAAAGCACTATACAAATACAGGTGAGTTGAATTGAATGTTTTGATCCTTGTCTTGTTTACCGTTACAGTTGTTTTATAAGATTTATAATATTTTATAAGATTATTTTATTTGTTTTTCTCCTTCTTCAACAATTCGCTTCCCCAGCAGGTTACAGCATACAGGATCATAGATGACACCACAGTATTATAGAAAGTCTTTAACAGTGTCTGACACACACCAAAGGATCTCAGTAATTTAAGACGCATTAGGATTGGTTTCAGCCTCGCAAGGTTGAGCCTCAGATAGGTCAGTTGGCATTTCTGTGTAAAGTTTGCATGTTCTCCCCATGTTCGTGTGGGTTTCCTCTGGTTCATTCCGCTGTGGCGACACCAGATTAATAAAGGGACTAAGCCTAAAATGAATGAATGAATGAATGAATGAATGAATGAATGAATGAATGAATGAATGAACGAATTATTATTAATATTATTATTATTATTATTATTATTATTATTATTATTATAGCGATAAATTAAAACTTTAAAGTGAAAATATTTATATTTATTTGTAGTTTTTATAATATCGTCATCACAGAATCTCCACATCTCCCTTCATTATTGAAAATATTTTACATAATTCTGCTTGTACTTACATTGTGAGACCAAAAACTGGCTTTTTTAAGTTTATTTATTTATGTTTTTATTTTTTGTCTGTTTTGTTTCGGTTTGCTTCAAGAATGAAAAAAAGGCTACTGTATCTCTTGAGGATCCCTGAGGGTTAAACTGAAGGTTAAGTCATAAAACAGTGATGTCCAAGGTCAAAATGACGATTTTTACAGTTGAATAATATATATTGTTCAGTGCTGATAAATTATTTGATGAGAAAATAAATCCATACTGTATATCCTCATGAGAGACTCCCACATGTATGTACATACACAGGCGCTTATTCATTTGGTTTATTGCATCCGCCTCTGCACAGTTGAGCCAGGGTTTAACAAATGCTACTTTTTCCTACTGATATGAAGGTTCAAACAGATTGTATTCTTATATTAAAAGAAAAATAGCTTCCAAACTCCTACTTTCTCCCCTGCTAAATCAAATACAACAGCATTTCAAATGTGACCCTTGCTGCAAAACAGCAACACATTTTTAAACTTGAGTCATTACCAGATTGCTTATCTGACCTTGAAAAACTCCCCAACCCCCTGGTTTCAATGCCGAGAGACGTCCAGGCAGATAAGATCAACTTGTGGGTGGATTTCCATAGAGGACTACAAAAACAAAGCAACCGAGCACTGAAAAAATAATGCCCAGAACACAAGGTCCAAAGAGTTTGTAGGAGTAATTGAAAACTGGCATATCTACAAGACAGCTCTGCTTTTCTTTTCTTCAATTCCCTTTTGAAGTCCTAAGGTTTTGACTAAGTGTCTTAACACACAATCAATATATGCAGTTATGTCTGACGCTAACTGCATGCAATGGAAAGAGACATGAGTTTGAACATGTTCTGTTTTGTTATTTTTTAGTTCTCTAAAGACACACATTCAGAATAACCAGGATGTGCTTGAATGATTCATTGATTCATTCACCTTGCTGATTCATTCCTTCATTGATTTGCTTTCTCTTGTAAAACTGAATCATTTTATTCCACTCGTGTGCTTCAGGAAGGTTGTGTGTATATGAGCTAAACAACCAACTCAGTGATTCTATTTGCATAAGACGCATAATGCCAGCGAAAATACTGTCTGATTACATTACTCAAACTCTTTTCGTTTTCTAGTATTATGCATGCGGTGATGTGATTTAGACCTGCAATGTAAAAGGGAAATTAGATTTTACCAACCATACTGAGATTCTGAGTCACACGTAGTCTACTTAGAATTGTGAATCACTTTGAATCTACATGAAAACGCTTGGACCATGCTTGGACCATGGGTTTTTTCTCCAGGTGCTCCGGTTTCACCCACAGTCCAAAGACATGCACTATAGGTGAATTGAATAAACTTAATGTTGTCTAAACCAGGCTAAATGAGGCAAACGGTTTCATAATAAACAATGTTGTGCTCACCAAGGCCACTTTTTTATTATAAATACAGTAAAACAGTAAAAAGACGTTTGATGCAGGGGATGCCCTTCTTGCCACAATCCAACACTAAGAGTACACTAACTCCCAGTGCTAGGAAACCAGAGTATTAGTATACAAATGTGTCAAAGTTTCTAAATAACGGTTTTCTAATTGAATGTTTTTTCATTCATTCTTGTGATTAATTTTCTGGTGTACTAGACTTCAGCATACTGGTCAACAATCCAGTTTTTCACCGGGATTCTCCCGTATTTTACAATTCTATCCTGCTATCATCCTGTAAAGCTATTTTCCTGTATTTCTCCTGTATTGTTAATCTTTCTATGAAGGGTGACAATAAACATCAAAGAGCCAACCCTCCCTATACGCAACCTATATTGCCGAGCCACCAGGGGATGACTCTTGCTCCTAAATGTGAATCTGTTCTGTGCTTTTATTTTATTTAGGCATGAAAACACTTTATATATAAAAACGTCAGGATTCCTTTCCTTTTCATTACAGGCGCCGTTGCCACTCCTATGCTCAAAACAGTCAGTTCATGCAGCGGTGTGTGACTGTCAGACGCCCTCCATAGTGATAAATAGATGCTGTTTCCCAAATAAATTCCTGCACATGGTTTAAAGTGGAGCGAAAGTGGACACTGGGTTTTGGGTGCGTGTTTGAACAGACATATACACATAATAACATCTAAACATGTTGATCTTGGTGGGGTTTCTTTTAAACACAACACATTTTGTCTTAAATAAGCATGAACAGTTAGGAAAGCAATCAAATGTTTTCATCATTATGATCTGTGAATTATTTAAAAGATTCATTCGCTGCTCTTTAATCATAATGTTTAAGTTATAGAATGAAGAAAATATTAATGAAATTTGATAACTTGATGCAATTTCTTTATAATAGCTATACATTTTAATAGGCTTACACTGTTACACAGGCTACTTTATTTGTAGGGTTTTTTTTAATGTATAATATTTGTCGTATGCTATGTAAATAATAATAATAATAATAATAATAATAATAATAATAATAATAATAATAATAATAATATAACATATCACTGACTGTATCAACTGTTTATTTACAATGAAACAGCTCCAGATGAACATATTTAGTAATTTTGGGATATTTTCACATCCCAATGTTGACAGTTATGTGCTTCAGTCACATGATCATTCGCAAATAATTACAATATTTTGTCCTGGTCATCAATTTAAGGGTGTGTTGCTTAACATTTCA